>NC_087166.1:19868765-19873765 GCF_035594125.1 Scylla paramamosain | reverse complement strand
GTAGAAACAGGAAGATGAGAAACAGAGCAAGCATTAGTAGCCATAGAACAATAAGACGATGGGTGTGGAAGAATAAACAGCTAAATATTCCCACTTCTCAAAGACATTAAAAAAAAAAAAAAGTGCACATAAATATAAGAAAAAAGTAGACACAATATATAAATGGAATGATTTCCCAGAATAGGTAATATGTCAGCAATAACTAAATAAATATAGGAATAATGTGCCACAAAAAACTCATATGCAAGCAACTATCAGAAATTACTGCAAGCAACTAACAACAAACAACTAAGAAAATATTAGCAAATGCACAAAATATGACAAAATATACTTAAGCAATTACTGACGCTGATGTCCAAATGAAATGAACTTTATATATATATATATATATATATATATATATATATATATATATATATATATATATATATATATATATATATATATATATATATATATATATATACATATATATATAACGACCACAATTTCCAGCCACTTCGCACAGATGCTGCAACTGGACTAGCTTCCCTGAACTACCTTATATGTGGACTTAGTGCAGGGCTAATCTACGTGTGTACAGGGTCCCTTGTGACTCCTGCACCCTTTTCAGAACCACTCGTAACGCCATGTCAAACTAATGAGGTCGCCAGTTTGTTTTACGAACCTACAGACAGGATAAATATTCTAACAATTAACAACCACATCTGTGAGAGGATCGACAACCACATCTAGGGAAAAAGAATTATAACAAGCAATACCACATAAATGATACATGAAAGGTAAAAAAAAACCCTGCTGGACAACAGCATGTTATAGCCTCAAGCCAAGTAGTGTTGAGTACTGTCTCCTGGACAGTAGGCCTCGTCGGGACCTGAGGAGGGAGTAAAGTTCACTACACAGCTATTCACTTAAGTCCTCTGCGGCTGAGCAGCATCGGCCAACAGTAACATTTAACACAACAAGCTCACTAACTAGGGAAACGACAACAGACTAGTGCCCACGAACATACAAGGGGGTAATTCACCGCTCACTGTACAAGAACTCCGCTCTCACACACGCACAGCCGAGGAGTCAATTCCCTGGGTATGGAGTGCGTTATATATAACGACACTCCATGAGAGTTACTAAGGAGACTCCTATACTATGTAATAATAATAATAATAATAATAAAAATAATAATAATAATAATAATAACAAGCGGTTTATTCTTCAGGCAGTTAACAAACTGAAAAATGTACAGAGGGGGTGGGGAAATACTTAACATTTATCCTAAAGCTAAGTCTAATCTAGAAGGGAAATACTATTCATTGATGGCTCGCATCATGGTGGGAATCGTGCTGAGTCTGTACCGTTCCGTGCGCGGCGCCTTTAGGGGCGTTATCTTGTCGTGGTGCCTGGTGGCACAGACCGGGCGAGGCGCGTCAGGCGGCAGCATGTGTCTGAGACGTGGATGATGCAGCAGTCCCCTTCCAAACTTCTCCAGAGCCTCTCGGTGCCTGGTGGATAGTCTGGACAGACTCAGGGTGGTCAGGGCTTCATCGTAGGTGGTGTAGGCAGGGCTAAGGATGAACCTGCACGCCCTTTTCTGCACACTCTCCAGCTGGAGTAGGCCGGGGCGGTTATGACTCACTCATTACCTTAAAGCAACTGACCTGACTAACTGTAATCCTGCCTCAGTCTCTGTCATATATTATTACCCACCTCAATGTGTCTGCTCAGTTAAAGTGTTGGGTAGTGACTGGCTGGGATAAAGCACACCGCTCTACTGCAACTGGTGGGGGTTACAAGAAAGTTGGTGGTGGCGAAATACATATATGGACCCACATACTTGCTTTTTTTTTTTTTATGTAGGTGGGACACTTGCTAAGGGCAACAAAAATCTAATAAAAAAAAAAAAGCCCACTGAGATACCAGTCCCAGGAGAGTCCAAAACAGCAGTCAAAAATTGAAGGATGTGTCTTGAAACTTCCCTCTTGAAGGAATTCAAGTCATAGGACGGTAGAAATACAGAAGGAGACAGGCAGTTCCAGAGTTTATCAGAAAAAGGGATGAATGATGAAGAATACTGGTTAACTCTTTCATTAGAAAGGTGGACAGAATAGGGGTGCGAGAAAGAAGAAAATCTTGTGCAGCGAGGAAGGGAGGCAAACATTTAGCAAGATCAGAAAAGCAGTTAGCATGAAAATAGCGGTAGAAGACAGCTAGAAATGCAACATTGCGGCGATGAAAGAGAGGCTGAAGACAGTCAGTTAGAGGAGAGGAGTTTATGAGACGAAAAGCTTTTGATTTCACCCAGTTTTAGAAGAGCGGTATGAGTGGAATCCCAGACATGTGAAGCATACTCCATACATGGACGGATAAGGCCCTTGTACAGAGTTAGCAGCTGGAAGGGGGGGAGTGAGAAAAGCTGGGGGAGACGTCCCAGAACACCTAACTTCATAGAAGCTGTTTTAGCTAGAGATGAGATGTGAAGTTTCCAGTTCAGATCATAAGTAAAGGACAGACCGAGGATGTTCAGTGTAGAAGAGGGGGACAGTTGAGTGTCATTGAAGAAGAGGGGATAGTTGTCTGGAAGGTTGTGTCGAGTTGATAGATGGAGGAATTGAGTTTTTGAGGCATTGAACAATACCAAGTTTGCTCTGCCCCATTCAAAAGTTTTAGAAAGATCAGAAGTCAAGCGTTCTGTGGCTTCCTTGCGTGAAATGTTTACCTCCTGAAGGGTTGAACGTCTATGAAAAGACGTGGAAAAGTGCAGGGTGGTATCATCAGCGTAGGAGTGGATAGGACAAGAAGTTTGGTTTAGAAGATCATTAATGAATAATAAGAAGAGAGTGGGTGACAGGACAGAACCCTGAGGAACATCGCTGTTAATAGATTTAGGAGAAGAACATTGACCGTCTACTACAGCAGCAATAGAATGGTCAGAAAGGAAACTTGAGATGAAGTTACAGAGAGAAGGATAGAAACCGTAGGAGGGTAGTTTGGAAATCAAAGCTTTGTGCCAGACTGTATCAAAAGCTTTTGATATGTCCAAGGCAACAGCAAAAGTTTCACCAAAATCTCTAAAAGAGGATGACCAAGACTCAGTAAGGAAAGCCAGAAGATCACCAGTAGAGCGGCCTTGACGGAACCCATAACGGCGATCAGATAGAAGGTTGTGAAGTGATAGATGTTTAAGAATCTTACTGTTGAGGATAGATTCAAAAACTTTAGATAGGCAGGAAATTAAAGCAATAGGACGGTAGTTTGAGGGATTAGAACGGTCACCCTTTTTAGGAACAGGTTGAATGTAGGCAAACTTCCAACAAGAAGGAAAGGTAGATGTTGACAGACAGAGCTGAAAGAATTTGACTAGGTAACGTGCAAGCACGGAGGCACAGTTTCGGAGAACAATAGGAGGGACCCCATCAGGTCCATAAGCCTTCCGAGGGTTTAGGCCAGCGAGGGCATGGAAAACATCATTGCGAAAAATTTTAATACGTGGCATGAAGTAGTCAGAGGGTGGACGAGGGTGGAATAGGTGGCATGAAGTAGTCAGAGGGTGGAGGAGAGGGAGGAACAAGCCCAGAATCGTCCAAGGTAGTGTTTTTAGCAAAGGTTTGAGCAAAGAGTTCAGCTTTAGAAATAGATGTGATAGCAGTGGTGCCATCTGGTTGAAATAAAGGAGGGAAAGAGGAAGAAGCAAGGTTATTGGAGATATTTTTGGCTAAATGCCAGAAATCACTAGGGGAGTTAGATCTTGAAAAGTTTTGACATTTTCTGTTAATGAAGGAGTTTTTGGCTAGGTGGAGAACAGACTTGGCATGGTTCCGGGCAGAAATATAAAGTGCATGAGATTCTGGTGATGGAAGGCTTAAGTACCTTTTGTGGGCCACCTATCTATCATGTATAGCACGAGAACAAGCTGTGTTAAACCAAGGTTTAGAAGGTTTAGGACGAGAAAAAGAGTGAGGAATGTATGCCTCCATGCCATACACTGTCACCTCTGTTATACGCTCAGCACACAAAGACGGGTCTCTGACACGGAAGCAGTAGTCATTCCAAGGAAAATCAGCAAAATACCTCCTCAGGTCCACCAACTAGCAGAGGCAAAACGCCAGAGGCACCTTCGCTTAGAGGGATCCTGAGGAGGATTTCGAGTGATAGGACAAGATAAAGATATGAGATTGTGATCGGAGGAGCCCAACGGAGAAGAAAGGGTGACAGCATAAGCAGAAAGATTAGAGGTCAGGAAAAGGTAAAAAATGTTGGGCGTATCTCCAAGACGGTCAGGAATACGAGTAAGGTGTTGCACCAATTCCTCTAGGTTATGAAGGATAGCAAAGTTGTAGGCTAGTTCACCAGGATGGTCAGTGAAGGGAAAGGAAAGCCAAAGCTGGTGGTGAACATTGAAGTCTCCAAGAATGGAGATCTCTGCAAAAGGGAAGATGGTCAGAATGTGCTCCACTTTGGAAGTTAAGTAGTCAAAGAATTTCTTATAATCAGAGGAGTTAGGTGAGAGGTATACAGCACAGATAAATTTAGTATGAGAGTGACTCTGTAGTCGTAGCCAGATAGTGGAAAACTCGGAAGATTCAAGAGCGTGGGCACGAGAGCAGGTTAAGTCATTGCGCACATAAACGCAGCATCCAGCTTTGGATCGAAAATGAGGATAGAGAAAGTAGGAGGGAACAGAAAAGGTGCTACTGTCAGTTGCCTCAGACACCTAAGTTTTAGTGAGGAAAAGAAGATGAGGTTTAGAAGAGGAGAGGTGGTGTTCTACAGATTGAAAATTAGATCTTAGACCGCGAATGTTAATGAAGAAAAAGTTGAGGGGGGTGTCAAGACACTTAGGGTCGTTGACAGAAAGGCAGTCCGACCTGGAGACATTTATGGTCCCCTCCCCAGATGGGGACTCCGAGGCTGGTGTAGGAGTCGCCATGATGATTTTAAAAATTTTGAGTGAAGGGTGTGTGTGTTATTAGGTGCTTGTAGTTTTGTGTGGAGGAAGAGAGCTG
>NC_087166.1:19813765-19861265 GCF_035594125.1 Scylla paramamosain | reverse complement strand
TATCATCAGTTTAAGAGTGTACAGGATAAGAAGTTTCGTTTAGATCATTGATGAATAATAGGAAGAGAGTGGGCGACAGGACAGAACCCTGAGGGATACCACTGTTAATAAATTTAGGAGAAGATCAGTGACCGTCTACCACAGCAGTAATAGAAAGGTCAGATAGGAAACTTGAGATTAAGTTGCAGAGAGAAGGATAAAAGTCGTAGGAGGGTAGTTTGGAAGTCAAAGCTTTGTGTCAGACTCTATCAAAAGCTTTTCTTATGTCTAAGGCAACATCATAAGTTTCACCAAAATCTCTAAAACAGAATGTGCAAGACTCAGTAAGGAAAGCCAGAAGATCACCAGTAGAGCAGCCTTGATGGAACCCATACTGGCGATCAGATAGAAGGTTGTAAAGTGATAGATGTTTAAGAATCTTGCTGTTGAGGATAGATTCAAAAACTTTAGATAGGCAGGAAATTAAATCAATAAGACGGTAGTTTCAGGGATTAGAACAATCAAAAAGGAATATGAGGCAAAAAGGAATATGGGAGGTAATCGGGACCCGGGGATGAATCATACCATTGGGACAAAGCCATGCGTTGCCCAGACCGAGAAAATGGGATATTATAAGACTTTTTACCAGCGGAGGCTGACACCAGTAAAATTCAGGTGTCGATGATGAAATGCCATACGTGTAGCTGGATCCCTTATAGAGACACTTGCAAAGTGCTTAGCAAACAGGTCGGCAATTGTCTTTAGGTCTGCCACCGTGACCCCATCATGGGATAAAACAGGTGGGGGAGGATCAGAGTGCTTCCCAGATATTTTGGAAACTCTGTTGAAGACCTCAGCGAATGATGTGCGAACTGTGATGGAAGAGACATAATTCTTCCGAAAACTGCCGAGCCCTCTTTAAGGTGCAGCGAGCACGGGCACGCGCTCGTCGAAAAACCTCCTAACAGTGGACATCCCCATGATGCTGACGAAGACGAGAAAAGCCAGCACGCTTTTCTTGAACAGCGGCTGTGCAATCGGCATTCCACCATAGAATAAGACGTTTAAGAAGCCGGCCAGAGGTTTTAGGGATGCATTGAATAGCACCAGAGTGCAAGAAATCAGTGAAGTATATTGCAGTCTCATCACAGTTTCCTATCACATTCACTGAGTGGACAGGTGTGCCTGCTTGGAGTTTCTTGAATAGGTGCCAATCATCCTTATCTAGCCGCTATCGGAAACGACGTGACTGTGGTGCCGAATCAGTGGACTCCAATAAAATTGGGAAGTGAGAGAGAGAGAGAGAGAGAGAGAGAGAGAGAGAGAGAGAGAGAGAGAGAGAGAGAGAGAGAGAGAGAGAGAGAGAGAGAGAGAGAGAGAGAGAGAGAGAGAGAGAGAGAGAGAGAGAGAGAGAGAGAGAGAGAGAGAGAGATCTATTGTTGTAAAATTGCCGGTTTGACTGTTGAAATGGGTCAGAGTTTAAAATCTCCAATACTGAATCCTCGATAACAGAAGCAATTAAAATGACAACGAGGATTGACAACGTCATCATTCCGGAAAGGATGGCGACCATTGAAGTTTCCCATTAAAATAAGAGGAGAAGGAAAACATTTAAAAGATTATCAAGCTAATTTCTCTCGAAGCAGATACAGACTGGACAATCATTTAAATCTTAATAGCAACAATCTGCAGTGAATCTGCGTGTAGATAAAAGGAATATCATTGCGAATAAAAATGGAAGTGCGACCGTGATGACTGATCAGGAAATGGAGTGGAAAACAAAGCATTGTCTCTTGCAGACAAATGCAAACAAAACAAACCCAAGAGATTAACACCCGGAGTTCCTCCTAGGGGGCATGCATACCGCAACAAATCCACTGCAGAATCTTGAATTTTACTATTTTGAGGGGGTTTTCAGGAAAGCCAAAGATAGAAGCTTCCCTTTGCCAACTAGTTACCTTACTCGGCCGGCAAAGATTATCTGATCCAACGTTACATGCACAGAAACCTGAGATTGTGTATCTATTGTAGGGATAGCTAACCGCACACGACTCTCCAAAACTTCTGAAGAGACCAGACGGGGGGGATTCCTCGACAAAGACGTATCGGTATCGATCTTGGAGGAGGACTTATTTGGATGACAGGCAAGGTAACCCTCTATATCCATATCAGCATTGGATGAATCACTTTGATTGATTACATCTTGCTAAGGGATCTCTGATTCTCCCACAGGGATTTTTGTAGGGAAACGCCCATTGAGTCTAGGGACTCTACAGACCCCAAGGAACGTTTCTGGTAGGATTGAAGAAGAAGAGTGGGAGAAAGGGTTATTCAGGAGTAGGGTTGGAGTCAAGGACAGAACAGTGATCACACCGGGGAAGATGTGCACAGTTGCTCCTCTCATGACCAAACTCGTAACACCGGTAACATTGCACTGGACGATAGATGAAAGCCTTTACTGGAAGAGAGAGAGAGAGAGAGAGAGAGAGAGAGAGAGAGAGAGAGAGAGAGAGAGAGAGAGAGAGAGAGAGAGAGAGAGAGAGAGAGAGAGAGAGAGAGAGAGACGGCCGATCTTAACACGGTCAGGGAGAAAAGAACCATAGAATGTGAGTATTTTCATATTACCATTGCCTTTAATCTTGGCCACTCGTTGAACATTATCTGGACATAACTAAAGGATGTCATCTTCTGAGAGTTCGTACAGGTCATCTTTGTGAACAGGTCATTTACAGTAATTAAACACTTGGTGATGTTATTTGTAGGAAGTACTCCAATCTCTCTTCCTAGATACTTGGCAGCGTGAATAAAATATGCAACAAACCAGTAAGATGTAGGTGGGTGGCGAACTTTGCGAGTTCATTCTTCAGGATCATCAAGGACAAGGACAATAATCGTTCTCGCTGTCAACTACATAGCTTGATCCAATGACCTCAACAATTAAGTTATTCTCTCCAAGACGCAGATAGTTTATTGCCTCAAGAGCAGCTTTGGTAGCAACGTCTGATGTAAATGTCACGTAACACCGATTAGAGACAATCGCCATCATATTTGAGACGGATACGGAGAACTGTTCCAAAAGTCTTGGGAAGGGAGAGAATAGTACGGTATGATATGGATATATAGACATTAATGATCATGAGAGTGTCAAGACAGGATTCAACAACTGACCCAAGGCGTCTTTCACCTTGGGAAACAACAGTAGGGGGAGTACGAACCCCCACCTGCGCAGCACCATCACGACTAGAGGGTGACGTCTCGAGGGCCTAGTCGATCGCACCTCGGTGACTAGAGAAGTTTTAATATTCATCCATATGGATACTATAAGAATAAATTGGCTCTAGGGACCAAGGGAGATCGCCTACTGGGACAACGAAAGGAGTGAGCGCTGGCCGCCGTGAACGGGATACCTCGTCCCCATGGAGGCTACTTGTTTCAAAAAGAGGCCTCTCATTATTCGAAAGTTACCACAATGCATCCCAGCCAAGACACCCAACCATCCAACACAAGACGAATTCAAAATGTGGCCCTTTTGTGAGCAGCACCCGTACTGGCAGCCTAACTCTGAGAGCCATTTAGTCTGGTCCCTCATTGGTGACCTTGCTAGCATGGGTAGCCCTCTCCCACTAAGAAGGGTGGAGCAGGAGCCAAAGCCCCAAAGTCACAAGGGGAGTTGGATCTCAAAAGATTTTTGACACTTTCTATTAATGAAGGAGTTTTTGGCTAGTTGGAGAACAGACATGGCTTTGTTCCAGTCAGAAATATAGACTGCATTAGCTTCTGGTGATGGAAGGGTCGAGTATCTTTTGTGGGCCACCTCTCTGTCACGTATAGCATGAGAATAAATCAAGGTTTGGAAGGTTTAGGTAGGTCGAGAAAAGAATGAGGAATGTACACCTCCATGCCACCCTTGTTATGCGCTCATAATCGGATCTCTAACACGGGAGGAGTAGTTATTCCATGAAAAATCTGAAAAAAAAACATCCACTCAGGTGCCCCCAGCTAGCAGAGGCAAAACGCCTAGAGGCATTTCCCCTTAGGGGGATCCTGAGGAGGGATCGGAGCGATAGAACAAGATACAGATGTAAAATTGTGATCGGAGGAGCCCAAAGGAGAAGATCGGGTCACAGCATAAGCAGGATTAGATGTTAGGAAAAGGTCAAGAATGTTAGGTCTATTTTCAAGACGGTCAGGAATGCTAGTAGGGTGTTACACCAATTGCTCTAGGTCGTGGAGGATAGCAAAGATAAAAGGTAATTCACCAGGACGGACAGTGAAGGGAGAAGAAAGCCAAAGCTAGTGATCAACAGTGAAGCCTTCAAGAATGGAGATCTCCGCAAAAGGGAAGAGAGTTAGAATGTGCTCAAATTTGGAAGTCAAGTAAGAATTTTTTTTATAGTCAGAGAAGTTATATGAGAATTATACAGCAAAGATAAATTTAGCTTGGGAGTGACTGTTCTCATAGCCAGATGGTGAAAATCTCAGAAGATTCAAGAACATGTTGTGCACATAGACGCAACATTCAGCTTTGGATTGAAAATGAGGAGAAAGTAGCAGAAAACAGGAAAGGGGCTACTGTCATTTGCCTCAGACACCTGTGTTTCAGTGAGGAAAAGATGAGGTTTAGTAGAGGTGGTGTTCTACAGATTGAAAACACACCTGTGTCTCAATCAATTTCAGAAGATGAGGTTTAGTAGAGGTGATTCTCTACAGATTAAAAATTAGATCTAAGACAGCGAATGTTGCAGATATTATTGTTGTTTGGGGTTTCCTTGGTTATCTTTAAACTGTTTTTTTGAAGTAGGAGTTCTTTGCTTATCTTAATTTTAAGGTTAATTTATACCTGCGCTGTCTGTATGTGTTTCTAAATGCTAAATGTTATTTTGCCTTTAGAATGTGTATGTTTTTTTTTTCTTTTATGCTAACTTTCAGTGCTGGAGTTATCTTATGGAGGTTTGTGTGTGTGTGTGTGTGTGTCTGTGTGTGTGTTTCCCCACACGTGTGTTGTGCTAGTGCAGCTAAGGCCGTACGTTACCGTCCAAGGGACCACAGATCGCTGACATGTTGCCACGCACCACGGCAAGGCCGATATCCTACCACAGCCAGGCTGTCTCTCGAGGCGCAGCCAAGCTCTCCGCTGCGCTGGCTGACGCGCCTGCCATTGTCCTGAAGCAGGTCTCCGAATTCGTGGCGCAGGGCGAGGGCCGCATAGCGCTGGCGTTTACGCTCCTTGGCAGTTCGGGCGGCTGCGCCAACGTCAGAAGTAGAGTCAAGGTGGTGGGTGCTGGCGTATGTGTTGATGCATTAGGCTTCCTGCATCAGTAATCTGCCTTGCCTGAAGTAAAAAACTGTGATGCTGTCTGATCGGTGTCCATCTCCTCGATCCAAACTTCGCGGCTTGAAGATAGCTACCAAGCCAGTTGCAGCCAGGGCTCGGCAAACCAAATCATTGAGTGCTGCATGGCGGGGCAGGCGGCCGGGGTTGCAATGGCAGCAATGCGTCTATGCAAGGCAGCAATGTGGTTGCTTGACATGGGTGCCCATGCTTAATGCGACACCGACATGGACCTCTTCGTGGGGCAAGAGGAGGCCAAGGTATTCCATTGGGATGGCTGACTGACAAGCGACACTGTGCGGTGCCGTGGCGGGGAGGAGAAGCGCTCGGTCAATCTGGTTACCGTGAGCCAAACAAGCGGTGCTTGGAGTCTGCACTGTCCAGAGTCCATTGTGGGCAAGATCACTGTTGAGGTTGGGACACTGTTGGCCGTCCTGTTCATGAGCGGCTTGGTGATCCCCTCAGTATTAACTAGGGCCTCTTCATATCCATGGGGGGTGGATGTGGCGCCCAGGATGGTGAGGTGCGTGAGGGGGTATAAAATTGGGGAGTTTGAGGAATTCCTCAAAGTGGGAGCCGGTGTTCTCATTAATGTTGGTGTGGGCGTCTCCATTAGAGTGGAAAGGTGTGCAATGTATCATCCGTGCTTGTGGCGCTGCTCTCTGTTAGTACTGTCCGGCCTCCGTTGCTTGTTCCGGTTCTGTCACTAACATCGAGGTGGGTGATCTCACACTTATGTCAGTTAATTCCTATGCCAAGTTCTCAAAGGGATGGGAATAGATTCTGTGTGTTGGCTGTGACTGTCTCTATGGGACCACCTAAGGTGCCATTGTGCAGATACGATAGGTTGAGGGGAGAGCGAAGGGCCTGTATGACAGCGTCCACCGCGAGGGCGATATGACCAAAGACGGTTGAGACCAAAATGGAGTGGTGAAGACTATGGGTATGCTTGTGACACCTGTAGCACGGCAGCAGGGAATCGGCGGGTGACTTTGCGGAGCGATTTGTGGACAGTATTAAAGGCATTGGTGAAGTCCAGCTTTTTGATAGCTCTGTCCGGGGTTCCAACATGTGAGTCGGTGTAGTCGTGCATAACATGGATAGCACCTCGCATCCCATCCACATGCAGACACCCAGTTCAACGGGTTGAAGTTCGGCAGCCAAGGCGGAGGACATGCGTTTGCCCAGGTGCTTGGACGCTTGTTGTCGGCAAATGTAAGGGGTCACACGCCGCCATCCTTTTTCTTGATGACAGTAAGACTGGTGCTGAAAAATGTCTCTCTCGCATGTTAGGGGATGTTCCCGGCGATGGTAGAATTGCAGAGCTCAGTCAGTGTGCTAAGCAGCCCGCGGCCCGCCTCCACAGAGTGTCCAGCAGCTGGTTGGCTCAGATGATGGGGTCGTACAACGTCCAGACCGGCGGCCGAAACGCATGGCGTGGCCTTTATAGGTGCCAGCACATCATCTTCCACAGCTGAGAGGCGATGTCGGTCTGTGTCAGGGAGCTCTTGGGGGATGTCATCCGGAGAGATGAGGGGATGTTTGCCTAAGAGCAACGCTCTTTGCTAGGCGTAGCTATGCACTCCGAGTTCATCAGAAGCCAGAAAGCGGCGCGAATGTCTTCTGGCGCATTTTCTAGTGACTTCTGGAGATGCCACGTCTTCGCCCATCCCCGATGCAGCCATGGTGCTGGTGCGAAAGTTGGTTTCCTGTGGGGACAATGAGGTGCCAACATGCTAGGGGAGAACGCTGCTCAAGAGCGTCGGTGATGGCGCCTGCTAGGCCCGAGGCGATGCTATGTCGGTGTCTGTGGGGGACGTGCTGCAGCAATCTAGTGCTTGTCTTGAGTCGGCGAGTGCTGCTGCCATGTCATCGGGTGACGTTTGGTTATCCCCGAGGTCGTCGTGGATTATATCACGTAGATATTCGGTTATTAAACAGGCATCGCAGCACCAAGTTGGGAGCTGGACAGGTTGGACTTGCGTGATGCTGATACATGTGAGGTGATGAGCGTGGTCACACTGGGAGCAGAAAATCGTCTGCTTCCGGTAGATGACATGCTTGCATGTGTTGGGAAGAGGGGTTTGGGCGGGATGTTATATGCATAAGAAACGTAGATAGGCAGATGCTCACGTCCATGGGAGTCATCGACGACTTCGTAGGAAAAGTCAGGGAGTATATTTGGTGAAAGGAATGACAGATTAATGGCAGACGCGTTACTAGTCCGATCATTTACATGAGTAGCGCTTCCATCGTTCAAAAGACAGAGGTTTGTCTGTAATGATATGTTAACTATCTGCTCCCCACGTAGAGCGTGGTGGTGGGCGTTGAAGTCGCCCAGAACTAGGCTGTTGCCCGGAAACTGGTTAATCAATGATGTAATGCCATCAACAATGAGGGCATTGGGAGGTAAGCAAAGGGAACAGAAAGCCAGATATGCGTGATTGAATCTTGTGATATGTATGTATATATTAATTTATTTTTTTGTTATTATTATAATTGTCATTATTACACATCGTATGTCATTTATTTATATAATTTATTTATTACGTTTCTCGCATGTCATTTTTGGCGGGAGCTCTCTCTTCTCTCTTCCGATCCCCTTGTTCCTCAGTCACAACTTCCCTTCCGGGGTTTCGTGTCACTCACTCTGTACCTCAAGATTTCATTAATATACCAGAGTCGTTACGCAGTGTTTGCTGTTTTTTTTTTCCTTGCCCTGGACAACACTCCAGAACTCAGTGTACACACTAGCACAATCTAACCTTGCACACGACAGTTTCCAGAGGTATATTCAACATCACTTCTGTCTGTGTCTGTGTTTTGTGTATGTATATGGTAACGCCGTGTCCCTCATATCTTCTATAGCGATGGTAATGTTTTAGCACTGCAGAATTAAGCTTCTCCTGCAGTCTTGTCTCTTGTAGACAAATAATTGACGGTTTGTGTATGTTAACTAACAGTGATAAATATGGATCTTTATTCCGAATACTTCTACATTTCCGGGTAACACCTTGAACGTTTTGGTTTAAGTATTGTGGTGGTGGCCGTGTTTCTTAGTGTTTTTGTAGACAAATGCTGCTGTAGGACCTCTCCCTGCCCTTGCCAGTGGTGACATCCATGAAATTGTTAACTCCTCGAAGTTGATCGAGAGGAAGCAACCATGAAAAGCTCTTCTCGAGGGCGTGGGAGACGCAACGACATGAAAAGGGCGTAGGTATTCAAGTTTTGTGAAATTTAATTTATTTGACTTACCCTTCTTTTCTTGCTTCATGGGAGTAGTAGAATTAGCAGACAAACAGGGAGCAGAGGAAGTGATAGGAGTAGAGCCTTTGGTAGCAGTAGAAGTAGATTTGGAAGTGGGATAGGTAGAGTTGAGGTTGAGGCTGTGGTGGTGGATGTGGCGGGTGGTGGGTCATTCTGTATGGCTTCAGTGCACATTTTACCGTTGAGGCCTATGAGATGTTTGAAGAAGATGCGGCCTGCGTCTGCTTCACTCGCATCCATGTCTCATAGTAAGAGATTTCAGTAGCCTTAACCGTGCAGATCTCTTTCTACACTTTTCACTTGGGGCAATCGCATTAGAAAGTGGAGTGAGCACCTTCACAGCTATGGCACTTCTTAACCAAAGACGTGCAATATTCCACCAAATGACCCTCTCTAACACATCTACCACAATAATAGTGTGAACAACGACAAGCGCTGAATGGTGACCATAAAGATGGTACTTAAAACAACGAAGAGGATTCAGAATGTAGGGACGAAGGGGAACCGATATGTATGCTACATGAATCCTTTCTGGCAACTCAGCAACACCGACGGTGAAAATTACCGAGGCCGTACTCTTGGTACCGTCAACCATTTTAGTTATCTTTCTAGCTTCAATGACATCCTGGTCTACCATGCAATCGACAATCTCAGTCGGTTCCATGTCCACAAAATCGCGGTGGGAAGCGACTCCGCGACACAAGTTCATGGAGGCCGGAATTGAAGCCTCGATCTCAATGTCATGTATGAACAGGGACTTTAGTATTGACTTGACTTGGCTTGGTTTACGTTAATCGTTTGAACAAGTAAGTCCCCGCTGACAAGTTGCTTTGACATTCACAATATTTTCGATGCTATTTTTTATTATAAAATAATTTACATTGCAGAGGTGGGTGTTTGTCTTTCAGTGCAGGGTCACAAATATCGCTTTGTTGGGTTAAATCGGAGGTCAACCAATTCTCCCTCCCCCTTGCCGGGAAAGGGGAAGGGAAGGGGATACAAGTGGGAGCAGGTAAAGGAGGAGTTTTCCTTTGGTCAGATTGTCCTGCCAAACCATTCTAGGGGGGCCGGACGGCGTCAGTTCACCCTAAAAGCGCGCTCACTGAGGCGGATCCCCACTAGGTGAGAGAGGAAAGACAATGTAACAAAGTGGCAGTAGACACTTTCTATTGCCACCAAAGAGAGGGTAGGGACGGTGCAAGACTGAAATTCAGGAACAGTGAGACACCTAACTTAGTGCATCTAAGCCTAAGCCTGAAGGACGTACAAACAATCCACAAAGCGGTAGCAGTAGGACAAAGCGGACATAGCACTCGTGGTAAGCGCGGTGTCTAGGCTCAGTCAGCAGTGTTGGTCGGTGCAAAGGAACATAATTATATTCATTGGTCGGTATCCAGCCGGCTATCAAGCTCCGAGGTGAGAGGGAGAGAAAGAGGGCTCAAAGGTCCTCTCAGGTTTTTAAGAAGTTTCGCTCTGCCATCGACCAGCAATCGACCAACCTCGGTTGGTGGCTCGGGCAATAAAATAAATGGAGATACACGGACAGGGGGGGGGTATAAACGCCAGCCATAACCCCCGTTACAACACTAAGCTAAATAAGTCCTTCCTACATAAAAAAAAAGTATAAAAAATAATGAGTGGATTATCTTTAGTGCATATACAAGCGTGTTAGCGTGGAAGGAGTAAACATGTTGACACGTACGTGATACACGTGTAAATGTGTGGATGGTACAGGAACGCGTTACAGAAGTAGAGCAGGTGTATGTATGTATATGTGTATGCGCATATTGGTGTGTGTGTGTGTGTGTGTGTGTGTGTGTGTGTGTGTGTGTGTGTGTGTGTGTGTGTGTGTGTGTGTGTATAATAATAATAATAATAATAATAATAATAATAAACGGTTTATTCTTTAGACAGTCAACAAACTGAAAATGTACATTATGGGTGGGGAAATACTTGACATTAATCCTAAAGGTAAGTCAAATCTAGAAGAGACTATTGATTGATGGCTCGCACCATGGTGGGAATCGCACTGAGTCTGTACCGGTCCGTACGTGGCGCCTTTAGGGTATGTGTGTGTGTGTGTGTGTGTGTGTGTGTGTGTGTGTGTGTGTGTGTGTGTGTGTGTGTGTGTGTGTGTGTGTGTGTGTGTGGCTTTGTGTGTGTGTTGGTGTGTGTGTGTGAGTGTGTGTGTGTGTGTGTGTGTGTGTGTGTGTGTGTGTGTGTGTGTGTGTGTGTGTGTGTGTGTGTGTGTGTGTGTGTGTGTGTGTGTGTGTGAGTCTGTGTGTGTGTGTGTGTGTGTGTGTGTGTGTGTGTGTGTGTGTGCGTGTGTGTGTGTGTGTGTGTGTGTGTGTGTGTGTGTGTGTGTGTGTGTGTGTGTGTGTGTGTGTGTGTGTGTGTGTGTGTGTGTGTGTGTGTGTGTGTGTGTGTGTGTGTGTGTGTGTGTGACTGTGTGTGTGTGTGTGTGCGTGTGTGTGTGTGTGTGTGTGTGTGTGTGTGTGTGTGTGTGTGTGTGTGTGTGTGTGTGTGTGTGCGTGTGGCTGTGTGTGTGTGTGTGTGTGTGTGTGTGTGTGTGTGTGTGTGTGTGTGTGTGTGTGTGTGTGTGTGTGTGTGTGTGTGTGTGTGTGTGTGTGTGAAGTATTGTTGGGCATTTGAGACCTCACGAGATGTATGATGGATTGTGACAGACACACAAAAAAGAGAGAGAGAGAGAGAGAGAGAGAGAGAGAGAGAGAGAGAGAGAGAGAGAGAGAGAGAGAGAGAGAGAGAGAGAGAGAGAGTCAGGTCAGAGGTCGCAGGGTGAGGACGTGTCCGCAGGTCGCTCCTTAACTGAGCTTGCACGTTGTCTCATCTCATCTACAGTAAGCGTGCTCCGGTACCCTCCACATACCAGCACACCAATACGACGATTAAAAGTGACGGATAATAGTGAACAGTGTAGTGACGAAGATTCAGTGCTGTAACAGTGAATTGTGTTGTGAGGCCGCAAGGGTTATTGCGACGATATTCTCCAACAACGTGGTCCCATCTCATCTGCAGTCAGCGCCCCTCCACCTGCCAGCACACCAACACGTGACGTATAAGTGTACAGTGCAGTGAAGGAGATACAGTGTTGTGACAGTGTACAGTGCTGTGAGGATATAGGGGTTACTGTGACGAGTCCTGTCTCCGTACCCCTCCCACTACTGTGCCCTCCCTACACAAAGGAAGGAAATCCCCTGGGAAATTAACCCCAAGCTGCACCCACACTCCCTCCTTCCGAAGCAATTAACTCCGGCGCCGAGACCCTGGACTGACCTGACTGACCTGACCGCACCCAATCCATCCCTAGCATCTACCACTGCAGCTGTCATCACTACTATCACCTGCTGAAACTGCACAGAAATGGCGGATCACAGGCCCATCAAGAGGCGAGACCTTCCCGGGTATTGCCCTTAGAAGTGGTATGCTGTCTGTGGGAAGGCTGCAGTCAAGAATGCACCTTATGTTAGATGCGAAGGCAGAAATGACTGTTCCAATGTCTGCCACTCATCCTGCCTCGGAGACCATGATGTCTACACATGTGAAGACACGCAGGAACTACGGAGGTTATGAAGCACTGAAGACGCTGTAGTTTACCTCCCTCTAGATCCTAACGAAAATGCTCCCACCACGCTTGCCGCCCCCAACGAAAGCGACGATGGTGGCGATACAGACGCAGACGTAGACGTAAATGTGGACGAGCGGCAGCACTACAGGGAGATGGATAAGGAGGATCTCATCTCTTACACTCTACGCCTACAGAAGGATGTAACAAACAAAAATAAAATAATTCGGTCCCTCACGCTACAAAGGGACTGGATTCTCGAAAAACAGACACACGTGGCTGAACTCCATGAGCTCATGGAGGTCCTCACGGAGTGCAAGAAAGCAGACGCGAGAGTCTCCAGCAGTTCTATTGCGACTACTGCTACTCCGTCCTCTATCCTGAGGACCTGGGAGAAGGCGTGTGCCTCCTCGGACCACTGGAGGCAGTGGTGGCAATCTGGAAGGCCTAAGCCTCTCATAAGAGTAGCGGACACCTTCACCACAGCGGCCGCACCCCCAACCACCGCCACCACCACCACAGCCTCAGGTAGTACCAACACCACCACTACCACCAATAACAATAGCAGCAGCAACAGTAACAAAAACACCATCAACAACAACAACAGTAACAGTAACGACAACAACAGCAACAACAGCAGTAGTAGTAGTAGCAGCAGCAGCAGCAACAACAACAGCAGGAGAAACAGCAGCATTACTACCAGCAGCAACAGCAGTAGCAGCAGCAGCAGCAGCAGCAGCAGCAGCAGCAGCAGCAGCAGCAGCAGTAGTAACAAGAACAACAGCAACAATAATAGCGATAGGAGCAACAACAACAACGACAACAACAAAAATAACAATGGAAGCAGGAAGAAGACCCAGCGACAGCGACGCGGCCAGCGGCGGGCACGAAGTCACCCCAACACACCTGACCGGCGACCTGTCCCTCCTCCTCGCATGACTCAGCCACAGGCATCTGCGTACCCAGTGAGGCACAGGGGAGAGCAAAGGGTCCGATGCGACTACTGCTTCCACCCCGGCCACACAGCTGAGATGTGCTACAGCCGCGCTGCTGACGAACGCCAGAAACAAAGGCAGGAGGGTATGTTCATGAGGGTTCTGACGGAGGGTTTAGCGCGGCAACAACTTCCTCATCCCCAGCAGCCCTTTCAGGCCCCCCTCCAGCCTTCCTGGCAGCCACAGCCCGGTCACTACCCCAGCTGGAATCTCTCCTCGTGGCAGGGCAGACACCAATGCGTCTCGCCTCACCACCACACCTCATTCCCAAGCCAATGCGAGGAGTCAAGGGAACAGACGCCCCAGCTGTCACCTGACCGTGGTCTCCGCCAACGTGAGAGGACTCCACACCAATGTAGGTGACCTTAGCCACAATTTCGTGCTGAGACATAGTGCTGACATTGTCGCAGTAACAGAAACGTGGCTGAGTGACGAGGTGGAGCCGACGTTCGGCAAAATATCAGGCTACTCCCTGTGGGTGAGGATGGACCGAAAAAATAGAGCAGGCGGAGGTGTCGCTGCCTGTTTTAAGGACGGCCTCCAAACACAGGAACTTGAGGTAGCCGTGCCACACCTGATGGAGGCACTGTTCTTCAGGGTGGTACTTGCAGATAATAGTGGGCTTCTCCTCTGTGTCATGTACCGTTCCCCGAGACAAGGACGAGCCCAGCTAGACTTCCTGACGGAGGAACTCGACACCCTGCTCCAGCGTCACAAGTGTTCCCATGTGATGATAGTGGGGGACCTGAAC
Source organism: Scylla paramamosain (assembly GCF_035594125.1). Classification (NCBI taxonomy): domain Eukaryota; kingdom Metazoa; phylum Arthropoda; class Malacostraca; order Decapoda; family Portunidae; genus Scylla; species Scylla paramamosain. Next base: position 19,847,358 of record NC_087166.1, on the reverse strand, counting down.
TTCCACATGGAGCAGGATGCCTTCAGTAATCTCCTGACTGTTCAGGCCCTAACCAACCATGTCACCTTCCCTACACACGAGCGGGGAAGGCTGCTGGATCCTGTGGTGACAGACCTACCCGAAGCCAGCATCAGCTGCCAGCAGCTAGGACCAGTGGGCAGCTCAGACCACTTTGCTGTGCTGTCTCAGGTCGAGCTGCAAACGGCGAGGGAGGACGCTATCCCGCGTACCGTCTGGCTTTAGAACAGGGCGGACTGGCCATCCATGAAGCAAGACATGGAGAACACGGACTGGGAGTCCCTTCTAATGGGAGATGCTGAGACCAAGGCACGCACCCTCACCACCAGGCTCCTTGCCCTCCAACAGCAGCATGTGCCCAGCCGAGTATATCTCTCCAGGCCTGGTGATCCCGCCTGGTTTGGTTTTCGCTGCAGAGCATCTACCGAGGCCAAGCATGCTGCCTGGGTGAGGTACAAGCGACACCCGTCACGCAGGAACAAGACACTGCACCGGGAGGCGTGTAAGAAGATGACGTCTATCTGCAGATGGGCGAAGAATCAGCTAAGGGAGGACAGAAGGCGAAAGCTCAGTGGCCCAGGTGTTGGCAACAAGACCTGGTGGAATCTGGTAAAGGAGCAGCAAGGAGCATGTCACCACGAGACTCTTCCTCCACTCACCAGACCTGACGGATCAACTGCCACGAGCAGTGCAGACAAGGCCACACTCCTCGCCGAGCTTTTCGCCAACAAGATGAAGGTTGATGACTCGGCACGACCTGTACCACAGCTGGCCCCGGAAACTGATTGCACTGTCACCACTGTTTTGGTGACGGCAGAGCAGGTTGAGCGGCTACTCGGTGCGGTGGATGTGGGTAAAGCCACAGGCCTGGATGACGTCAGCCCACGGCTCCTCAAGCACTGCGCTAGAGAGCTGTCAGCTCCTCTCACCACCGTCTTCACATCTTGCCTGAGGGAGAAGAAGTGGCCCTCAGTATGGAAGGAAGCGCGTGTGGTCCCGGTCCATAAGAAAAACTCAAGGTCTGAGCCTAACAACTACAGACCCATCTCCCTGCTCTCAGTGATGGGCAAGTTGCTGGAGCAAATAGTGGCTGCTGCCATCTACCAACACCTGAGCGAGAACCACCTCTTCTCAGACAGGCAGTTTGGCTTCAGGCTTGGCAGATCCACCGCAGACCTCCTCCTCATCATCTCCAAGGACTGGCAAGACGCCCTGGAAGAAGGCCTGGACACCCTTGTGGTGGCCCTGGACATTGCTGGGGCTTTTGACAAGGTCTGGCACGCGGGGCTCATTGAAAAGCTTCGCGCCAAGGGTGTCCAAGGTGACCTGTTAATGTTGCTAGAAGATTACCTCCAGGGTAGGACCCTTTAAGTAGTAGTCAACGGGCAGTCATCAAGGCCTTCACCTGTCCGGGCCTCAGTTCCACAAGGCTCCGTCTTGGGCCCAGTCCTATGGAACATATACACTGACGACCTCCTCCGGCAGCTGTCATCTGTGGCAGCATACGCCGACGACTGCACACTCTCCCGCTCCTACTGCCGCCTCGACAGTCAGCGTGCCGTCACTGAGCTGAACAGGCAGCTCGGACTGGTGGAGCAGTGGGGAAAGATGTGGCAGGTTAACTTTGCTCCTGAGAAGACGCAGGCGATGGTCATTTCGCGGTCCCCAGGTACCTCACACGCAGTCTCAGGACAGCTGCGTTTTGGAGGCAAGAGCCTGCCACTTCAGGATTACATCAAGATCCTGGGCGTGTCTGTGGACCGCGGCCTACGCTTCGATCACCACATCGCTGTCGTCGCCCGCCAGACCTCTCTCCGAGTCTCTGCCCTGCGCAGGATGGCGAACACCCTCGACCCACGGGGCATCCTCACGCTATACAAGGCACAGATACGCCCATGTATGGAGTACGGTGCCCTGTAATGGATGTCGAGTGCCGCCACCCACATGCAGAGACTGGATGCTGTGCAGCGGCGAGCCCTGCGTCTGTTGGCCACCGATGAGGACCAACAACACCAACCACCAGTAACGTCACTGGAGCATCGCCGGGACGTGTCGGCACTAGTGGTGTGCCACAAAACTCAGGTGCAGAGGGTCCCTCACCATGACCCCCTGAGGCTGCTGCCACACACAGTGCAGAGGTGCACCAGAGCTGCAGCCAGTAGCGACGAGCTAGTGAAGGTGCCTCGATCTCGCTCTAGAAAACACCAGCGTACCTACACAGCCAGGACTTCGCGGCTGTGGAACATGTTCACGGCGGCCACGCCTCAAGTGAAGGACATGTCCACGCACCAGGTGAAGCTGGCAGCCCACAGCTGGCGTAGCACGCACCTGTCTGTGCTGTATATATCTCATCTAACTTCTCTGACTATAATAAATTCTTTGACTACATAACTTCCAAAGTGGAGCACATTTTGACTTTCTTCCCTTTTATAGAGATCTCCATTCTTGGGGACTTCAATGTTCACCACCAGCTTTGGCTTTCCTCTCCCTTCGCTGACCATCGCTTTACCATCCTCCATGACCTAGAGCAATTGGTGCAGCACCCTACTCGTAATCCTGACCGTCTTGGCGATACGCCCAACATTCTTGACATTTTTCCTGACCTCTAATCCTTCTGCTTATGCTGTCACCCTCTCTTCTCCGTTGGGCTCCTCCGATCACAATCTCATATCTGTATCTTGTCCTATCGCTCCAATCCCTCATAAGGATCCTCCTAAGCGAAGGTGCCTCTGGCGTTTTGCCTCTCCTAATTTGGAACACCTGAGGAGGTATTTTGCTGATTTTCCTTGGAATGACTACTGATTCCGTGTTAGAGACCCGTCTTTAAGCACTGAGCGCATAACAGAGGTGATAGTGTCTGGCATGGAGGCGTACATTCCTCACTATTTTTCTCGACCTAATCCCTCCGAACCTTGGTTTAACACAGCTTGTTCTTGTGCTAGACATGATAGAGAGGTGGCCCACAAGAGGAACTTGAGCTTTCCATCACCAGAATCTCATGCACTTTATATTTCTACCTGGAACCATGCCAAGTCTGTTCTCCAACTAGCCAAAAACTCCTTCATTACCAGAAAGTGTCAAAATCTTTCAAGATCTAACTACCTTCGTGACTTCTGGCATCTAGCCAAAAATATCTTCAATAACTTTGCTTCTTCTTCTTTCCCTCCTTTACTTCAACCAGATGGCACCACTGCTATAACATCTATTTCTAAAGCTGAACTCTTCGCTCAAACCTTTGCTAAAAACTCTACCTTGGACGATTATGGGCTTGTTCTTCCATCTCCTCCACCCTCTGACTACTTCATGCTACCAGTTAAAATTCTTCGTAATGATGTTTTCCATGCCCTCGCTGGCTTAAACACTCGGAACGCTTATGGACCTAATGGGCTCCCTCCTACTGTTTTCCGAAACTGTGACTCAGTGCTTGCACCTTGTCTAGGCAATTTTTTTTTAGCTCTGTCTGTCAACATCTACCTTTCTGTCTTACTGGAAGTTTGCCTACATTCAGCCTGTTCCTAAAAAGGGTGACCATTCTAATCCCTCAAAATACGGTTCGATTGCATTAATTTCCTGCCTATCTAAAGTTTTTTTTTTAATTTATCCTCATCATGAAGATTCTTAAACATCTATCACTTCACAAACTTCTATCTGATCGCTAGTATGGGTTCCGTCAAGGCTGCTCTACTGGTGATCTTCTGGCTTTCCTTACTGAGCCTTGGTCATTCTCTTTTAGACGTTTTGGTGAAACCTTGGACATATCAAAAGCTTTTGATAGTCTGGCACAAAGCTTTGATTTCCAAACTACCCTCCTATGGCTTCTATCCTTCTCTCTGTAATTTCATCTCAAGTTTCCGTTCTGACCGTTCTATTGCTGCTGTGGTAGACAGTCACTGTTCTTCTCCAAAATCTATTAGCAGTGGCGTTCCTCAGGGTTCTGTTCTGTCATCCACTCTCTTCTTATTATTCATCAATGACCTTCTTGTCCTTTCCACTCCTACGCAGATGATACCATCCTGCACTTTTCCACGTCTGTTCATAGACTTCCAACCCTTCAGGAAGTAAACATTTCACGCAGGGAAGCCACAGAACGCTTGACTTCTGATCTTTCTAAATATCTGATTGGGACAGAGCAAACTTGTTATTGTTCAATGCCTCAAAAACTCAATTCCTCCATCTATCAAATCGACACAACCTTCCAGACAACTTTCCTCTCTTCTTCAATGACACTCAACTGTCCCCCTCTTCTACTCTGAACATCTTCTGTCTGTCCTTTACTTATGATCTGAACTGGAAACTTCACATCTCATCTCTAGCTAAAAGAGCTCCTATTAAGTTAGGTGTTGAGACGTCTCCGCCAGTTTTTCTTACCTCTCAGCTGCTAACTCTGTACAAGAGCCTTATCCGTCCATGTATGGAGTATGCTTCACATGTCTGGGGAGGTTCCACTCATACCGCTCTTCTATGCAGAGTGGAATCAAAAGCTTCTCTTCTCGTCAACTCCTCTCCTCTGAATGTTTTCAGCCACTCTCTCATCGCCGCAATGTTGGATCTCAAGCTGTCTTCTATCGCTATTTTCATGCTAAGTGCTCTTCTGATCCTGCTAACTGCATGCCTCCCCTCCTCCAGCGACCTCGCTTCACAAGACTTTCTTCTTTCTTTCATGCCTATTCTGTCCATCTCTCTAATACCAGAGTTAACCAGTATTCTCAATCATTCATCCCTTTCTCTGGTAAACTCTGCAACTCCCTGCCTGTTTCTGTATTTCCACCTTCGTATGACTTGAATTCCTTCAAGAGGGAGATTTCAAGACACTTATCCTTCAGTGTTTTACTACCGCTTTGGACTCTTTTCTGGGACTGGCATCTCAGAGTGCTCTTTAAATTATTGGATTTTTGTTGCCCTTGGCCAGTGTCCCTCCTACATAGAAAAAAAAAAAAAAATATATATATATATATATATATATATATATATATATATATATATATATATATATATATATATATATATATATATATATATATATATATATATATATATATATATATATATATATATATATATATATATATATATATATATATATATATATATATATATATATATATATATATATATATATTTATATAATATGAGGAGGGGACCATAAATGTCCTCACGTCGGACTGGTATTCTGGTATCGATCCTAAGCAGTCTTGCTGCCCTTCCTCAACTTTTTCTTCATTAACTTCTGCAACATTCGTGGTCTAAGATCTAATTTTCAATTATATATATATATATATATATATATATATATATATATATATATATATATATATATATATATATATATATATATATATATATATATATATATATATATATATATATATATATATATATATATATATATATATATATATATATATATATATATATATATATATATATATATATATATATATATATATATATATATATATATATATATATATATATATATATATATATATATATATATATATATATATATATATATATATATGTGTGTGTGTGTGTGTGTGTGTGTCTGTGTGTTTGTGCGTGTGTGTGTGAGGTGGGGACCACGAATCTGCTCTTCCGGTATAGACCCTAAGTGTCTTGCCAGCCTCCTCAACTTTTTCTTCATTAACTTCTGCAACATTCGTGGTCTAAGATCACATTTTCAATTTGTTGAACACCACCAAATGTCCTCAGGTCAGACTGCTCTTCTGGTATGGAACTTAAGTTTCTTGCCACCTCCCTCAACTTTTTCTTCATTAACTTCTACAACGTTTGTGGTTTAAGATATAATTTTCAGTTTGTAGAACACCACCTCTCCTCAACTAAACCTCATTTTCTTCTTCTCACTGAAATACAGATGTCTGAGGCAACTGAGAGTTGCCCCTTTTCTGTTCCCTCCTACTTTCTCTATCTTCATTTTCAATCCAAAGATCGATGTTGCCTCTATGTGAACAAGGACTTAACCTTCTGTCGTGTCCAAGTTCGTGAATCTTCCGAATTTTCCTCCGTCTGGCTACGACTACACAGAGACTACGACTGCTCTCGAACTAAATTTATCAGACTGTAAGAAATTCTTTGAATACTTAACTTCCAAAGTGGAGCACATTCTGACTCTCTTACCTTTTGCGGAGATCTCCACTATTGGAGACGTCAATTTTCACCACCTGCTTTGGCTTACCGCTCACTTCACTGACCATCCTGGTGAACTAGCCTCCAGTACATAAAGCAACTGGTGCAAGGCCCTAATCGTATTCCTAACAGTCTTAGAGATACACCCAACATTCTTGACCTTTTGCTAACCTCTAATCCTTCTGCTTATGATATCACCTTATATTCTCCGTTGGGCTAATCCGATCACAATATCATATATGTATCTTGTTCTATCGCTCTAATTTCTTCCCAGAATCCCACAAAGCGGAGATGCCATTGTCGTTTTGGCTCTGGTAACTGGAGGGAGCTGATGAAGTATTTTGTTGATTTTCCTTGGAATGACTACTGCTTCCATGTCAGAGACCCGTCTCTGTATGCTGAGCGCGTAGTATAGGTGATAGTGTCTGGCATAGAGGCATACATTCCTCACTTTTTCTCGATCAAAACATCTCAAATCTTGGTTTAACACAGCCTGTTCTCGTGCTATACATGATAGAGAGAGAGGTGGCCCACTAAGAGGATACTTAGGCCTTCTACTACATAAATCTCATGCGCTTTAGCTTTCTGTCCGAAATCAATGTTCTCCAACTAGTCAAAAACTGCTTCATTAACAAAAACTGTCAAAATCTTTGAAGATCTATCTCCTCTCGTGACTTCTAGCACCTAGCCAAAAACACCTCTAATAAATTTTCTTCTTCATCTTTCCTTCCTTTATTTCAACCTCATGGCACCACTGCCATCTCATCTATTTCTAAGCTAAACTCTTAACTCAAACCTTTGCAGAAAACTCTACATTGGATGGTTCAGTGCTTGTTACTCCCTCTAAACCCTACAACCTTGAGCCTGTTTCTAAAAAGGGTGACCGTTTTAATCCCTCAAACTACCGTCCTATTGCTGAAAATCTAAAGGATGTTTCTTAAACATTTATCACTTCACAACCTTCTGATCGCCAATATGGTTCCGTCAAAACCAATCTACTGGTGATCTTCTGGCTTTCCTTACTGAATCTTGGTCGTCCTCTTTTAGAGGTTACTGTGAAACCTTTGTCGTTACCTTAGACATGTCAAAAGCTTTTGATAGAGTCTGGCACAAAGCTTTGATTTCCATACTACCCTCCTATGGCTTCTCTGTAAATTCATCTCAAGTTTCCTTTTTCCTGATGATTTTTTTTTTTAATCTATTAACACTAGTGTTCCTGTGGGTTCTGTCCAGTCACCCACTCCCTTCCTGTTATTCATCAATGATCTTCTAAACCAAACTTCTTATCCTGCGCTGATGATACAACCCTGCACTTTTTTTACGCCTTTTCCTAGACGTTCAACCCTTCACGAAGTAAACAATTCAGGCAGGGAAGCGACAAAACGCCTGACTTGTAATCTTTTTAAAATTTCTGATTGGAGAATAGCAAACTTAGTGATGTTCAATGACTCAAAAAAACAGTTCCATCTCTTATATTGATTCTGATTGGAGAAGAGCAAACTTAGTGATATTCAATGACTCAAAAAAAAAAAAAAAACAGTTCCTTTATCTATCAACTAGACACAATTTTCCAGACAACTATCCAATTTCTGCAATGACACTCAACTGTCCCCCTCTTATATACTGGACGTCTTCGATCTATCTTTTACGTATAATCTAAACTGGAAACTTCGCATCTCATCTCTAGCTAAAACAGCTTCTATGAAGTTAGGTGTCCTGCGTCATCGCCAGTTTTTTTCATCCACCCTCACCCCTCCCTCGCTGCTAATTCTATACTATGGCCTTACTAGCCTATGTATGGAGTATGATTCATATGTTTGGGGGGTTCAACTCATATTGCGATTTTAGACAAAGTGGAATCAAAAGCTTTTCGTCTTATCAATTCTTCTCCTGTGATTGTTTTCAGCCTCTTTCTCATCCCCGGAATGTTCCATCTCTTGCTATCTTCTACCGCTATTTTCATGCTAACTGCTCTTCTGATCTTGTTATCTGCATGCCTTCCCTCCACACGCTGCACAAGACTCTTCTTTCTCTCATCTATATACTGTCCACCTCTCTAATACAAGAGTTAACCATTATTCTCAATCATTCATCCCTTTTTTGGTAAACTTTGGAACTCCCTGTCTGCCTCTGTATTTCCTTTCTATGACTTTCCTCTTCCTATAAATTCTTTGAAGAGGGAAGTTTCAAGATATATATATATATATATATATATATATATATATATATATATATATATATATATATATATATATATATATATATATATATATATATATATATATATATATATATATATATATATATATATATATATATATATATATATATATATATATATATATATATATATATATATATATATATATATATATATATATATATATATATATATATATATATATATATATATATATATATATATATATATATATATATATATATATATATATATATATATATATATATATATATATATATATATATATATATATATATATATATATATATATATATATATATATATATATATATATATATATATATATATAAAATACATGCATAAAATAGCATATACACTGACAATTGTTATATATATATATATATATATATATATATATATATATATATATATATATATATATATATATATATATATATATATATATATATATATATATATATATATATATATATATATATATATATATATATATATATATATATATATATATATATATATATATATATATATATATATATATATATATATATATATATATATATATATATATATATATATATATATATATATATATATATATATATATATATATATATATATATATATATATATATATATATATATACATATATATATATATATTATTATTTTTTTTTTCTTTTCTTCTCTTTTCAGGACAAGCAAAAAGTCACCAAAACATCTATAGAGATGGATGAAGAACTGTTACTAGAAGAAACAGAAGCTGAGAATCCTAGCGAGGGACTTCCGTTAAGTCTTGAACACCTGCAAGGCGTATTCATCGTGCTAGGCATAGGCTCCAGCGCGTCCCTCTTCGTTTTCTCTGTTGAAATGGTTTTCCGGATAATAAATCTTGATGTCAAAAAAAAATAATCATAAGAATTACACACTGTTGCGCATGCAGGATATCCAGATTGGTGCCATATAGTATTGAGAGAATAATGATGATGATGATGATGAAGATTATGATGATGATGATGATTATGGTGATGATGATGATGATGATGATGATGATGCTGATGGTGGTGATGACAATGAAAGACGATGATAAACTTAATTGATTGTTTCAGTTTATTAAGTACGTCAAGTAAATCTGGTCTAAATAATTCCCATATTTAAAATTCATATCTTCTAAGCCTATATATATATATATATATATATATATATATATATATATATATATATATATATATATATATATATATATATATATATATATATATATATATATATATATATATATATATATATATATATATATATATATATATATATATATATATATATATATATATATATATATATATATATATATATATATATATATATATATATATATATATATATATATATATATATATATATATATATATATATATATATATATATATATATATATATATATATATATATATATATATATATAGTGTGTGTGTGTGTGTGTGTGTGTGTCTGTAATAAATCGAATATATCTTTAACATGTGCATTTAAATTTTGTTTTATTCTTGTCTTATTCTTGTTCTTTATCTTAAAGGAAGTTTGACAGAGTGAAAGTTAGATGCACGAAACCAAGCTGTACCACGTTATGATTTCTGTTACTTATCAACCTATGGAACTTACTTAAAATTCATGAATAATAATTAATTCGGTTATAATGATAATATCTTTTAATTACATCTTCCAACACCATCATCACAGAATGGGTAAGATTTTTTTCTTTTTACTTAAAGGTATACTGGAATTTAAACAGTAAACCCCACCAAAAAAAAAAAAAAAATAAATAAATAAATAAAAACAATCGCTTTGACATGAAATTATTTGTTATATAAGACTTTGATACTGGCATTGTGTTACTCGCCTTTACTGCCTTTACAAGATGACTGGTGGTACCATAAACAAATAATATTAATAATAATGAAAAAAAAAAAAAATCAATCAATTAATCAATGATATATATATATATATATATATATATATATATATATATATATATATATATATATATATATATATATATATATATATATATATATATATATATATATATATATATATATATATATATATATATATAAAATACATGCATAAAATAGCATATACACTGACAATTGTTATTTATTTTTTACATAACAGAAAGTTCTGGATCATGTGGTACGTACAACACGTATAACCCATAAGAACATGTCGCTAAAATTCTACATCAACAGGCCCACACCAGGAAATTATAACCTCCAGAAATCATGGAAGTTGATGATCGGGAAATGCCATGACAAACGAGGAATCACAATGCTGCTAACCATTCATACAAGATAAATGAGAGACACGGGCATATATATATATATATATATATATATATATATATATATATATATATATATATATATATATATATATATATATATATATATATATATATATATATATATATATATATATATATATATATATATATATATATATATATATATATATATATATATATATATATATATATATGTATATATATAAGCTGGTCTACATGCTATTATATCCATATGTTGTTATATTTGAGCCGAATATTTTGAAGGAAGTAAAGGCGACGGAAATAGGACTGGAAATAATCACTAAGAAGAGCACAGGCTAGACTGAACAATTAACAAACCAGAAGGTCAACAAATACATAGATAACAGTACATTTACATGAATTGACACCCATGAACTATACGAAGAAGAGGAAATGAGGAGCGCACTGATCTATGAGGAAACTGATCTCGTGAAATGCTTCACTATGGTGGAGGACCAAGTTAACAAATTACGGCAGGGACTCCAAACTCCATCAGTCATAAAAAGTTAAAAAAAAAAAAAAGCAAGAAAACTTTCCAAGTAATTCATATTTTTAACAAATTCTATACACAAGCTTACATTACATTAATCATAACTTTCATGTCAACAATAAAGATAATCCAACATAATGTCTTAAACTGGGGACTAAGAAGACTTGAACTAGCTAATAGATATACATGACGCTACCCTGAAATCCTGCTATTAGATGGTCATGGTGTAAAACATGGGGAAAATAAATAAAAAAAAAATACACATATACAAAACACACAAAGAATCATTACGGACGGCACCGCCATCGCCGTCAAAGATAATATACCACATAAAGTATATGACGACTTCATATCTGACTTACTTCCAGTTGAAATAGACTCAATATCTGGCAAAAATAATCATTGCCACTCTCTACCAACCAACACCCAAACCTTACATACCAGTATTGGACTTCTATACACTCTTTAGAAGGAACATTCCCGTATATTTCATAGGCGACTTAAATGCCAACCATTATATTTTTGGTCACAGGACCACAATTACTAACAGCAGACAAGTAAACAATCTAATACAAAATCGATTAATAAAGCACTTAGGACCATAATTTTTTATTTATATGACGAGCAACTGCTCACCAACCCCAGACATCATTTTAACTAACCACAGGCCACATAACAACACACATATAGCCCAAGGAGCACTAACAAGTAGCGACCACATCCCAATTATTTTCACAATATCTTCCAAAGCTATCGAAGTAGAAACTCCACCCAGATCATGGTTCGCCAAAGCTAGCAGAACTAATTTCAAGGAAAAAATGAAATCAGCAATAGAACTACAACAATCACACCGACACATAACAAGTGAGGACATATATGAAGACTTAAAAAAAAGACTAGTACGAAATAATCAATAACGCTATCACTAACAACATACCTAAAACCTATACCAAACCAGTACCACATCCTCCACACATCCATCGAACGCAAATCCTAATGATTCAATTCAGTATGCTAAAACAACATTCACAGACACATGGCTAGACACAAAATACACTCAGACAATATAGAATTCTTAGAAACACATTGCACGACAAGTTAATAGAAGAAAACAACAGCAACTGGACACAGCTTATAACAGCAACGGCAAATAAATACTAAAACTTGAAATATTCTGCAAAAAAAAAAAAAAAAAAAGTAACCTGATGGGCGGCGATAATCATGAGTCACATTATTTAAAAGACAGCAACAATGGGAAACTTCAAAGACCGAAAGAGAAATAACTACTACATACGGAAATAAGGAAAGAGGTATTTTCAGGTGAATATGAGGAGGAAGACCCCGTTACCGACGAACACTTCTCAGAAATACGTGATTTTCTCCAACAAAGCATTTACCGAATAACACCACAAGAGATTCCCGACATCAATAGACAGGACCCACAAAATTCACTCATTGCACAAATTCAAACAGAAGGAATAACAAACAATCATCACAAAAAAAAAAAATATCCAGGCTCTAATGGTTTTAACAAAACCATATATATATATATATATATATATATATATATATATATATATATATATATATATATATATATATATATATATATATATATATATATATATATATATATATATATATATATATATATATATATATATATATATATATATATATATATATATATATATATATATATATATATATATATATATATATATATATATATATATATATATATATATATATATATATATATATATATATATATATATATATATATATATATATATATATATATATATATATATATATATATATATATATATATATATATATATATATATATATATATATATATATATATATATATATATATATATATATATATATATATATATATATATATATATATATATATATATATATATATATATATATATATATATATATATATATATATATATATATATATATATATATATATATATATATATATATATATATATATATATATATATATATATATATATACACAAAGAACTACCAACAGAAGCACTAAAAAAAAAAAAAATCACAAGTAATAATGAACTCCTCGCTCTCTGCAGGCTATGCTCCCGACAGGTGTAAAGAAGCCATAGTAAGGCTCATACCAAAGGGATTAGAAGACCCACGCAACGCCATCAACTATCGGCCCATCTCCCTTCTTGAAGTGCCCAGGAAAGCCTTTGAAAGGATAATCAACAAAAAACTCAAAAACTTTCTTGAAGAAAACTGACAGTACAATATCAATCAATGTGGCTTCTGAAAAGGGTAAGACACCACCCACCCCTTCGCACTAATATTGGAACAGATCGCCCAATATAAAGTCGACGGGAGACAATGTAACATAATCATGAGGGACATCTCGAGGGCATTTGACAGAGTTTGGCAAATAGGGTTAAAGTACAAAATTTTACACCTTGGACTTTCTGTAACCCTGGAAAGGCTGTTATGCTGTTTCCTGGATGACAGAAAGATAAGAGTAAAAGTGGAAAGAGGTGACATCTTTGATTTGCTTTGTGGTATCCCTCAGGGCAGTGTACTTACACCAACATTATTTACAATTTACACCAGGGATTTACCACCATCTATTATAGGAGTAAACCTCAGTTGCGCAGATGCATCACTCAACTAGTTCCATACCCGGGGAAATCAAGACATTCTTATCCTTATTATCCTTATTCTTAGTTATAAGTTAGTATAAGGCTTATGTACTCAGTATGTATTATGTAGTATTATTCTCTTCCTAATTTAGGTTTTTTATATGTATGTATATGCAAAGGAAGAGGAGTATTTGATGTGGAATGTGTTGGGGAGAGGAGAGCCCGTGTTGGCATCAACGCATTCCGAAGAGGGAAGATCAGAGCGCCGGAGGCCCTGAGGAAGAACAGAGGGGGTGGCGTTCTCACGGGAAATTTCGGGGTGGAGTGGTGATGGAGTGTGTGTGTGTGTGGAGGTATTATTTATGTGGCGGTATAATCTTGATATCCAGGATCAGATTGGTGAGTCTTTTGTGGTACCAAGAGCTCTTGTCTGCTGAAATTTGCTTGATGAGCTGTGTCGGCGACATAAACCTTAGGGGAGCATAGATCAAAGAGGCAGCCATTTTGTGAGTGGAGGCTGTGGTATTACCCTTGGAGGCTGGTGTTGTGGTGTTACTAATATATTTGGCAATGGTGTTATGGTGCTACAGGCGATCTATGGTGATGGTGGTGATGTCTTGTGAGGCTTGACGAGGTCAAATACTGGAATTATTATCTGGTGAAGCGGTGACAGCGTCTGGGGGAAATTCCCGCAAGTGGGGAAAATATTTCAGCGGCCTTTGAAGGTATAAACGGGTTTTAGCCCTCTGTGAAGTGGCGGAAATGTCATGTATTAACGTATACCAGCTCAATTTGTTTATGAGTTATCATTACTGTTAATATATAATGTTATAGAATAATTATGTTTTCTACCCCAACATTGATCTGGTATTGATCTGGTCATTTCTGGTGTGTTGTGCCAAGGTAAGGGTTGTATGTGAGGGTTTAATAGTTGGTGATTTCGGATAGGTCGGGTAGGTATTCGAGGCCTTTAAAAATCCAGACCTTTAACGCTTTCCGGGATCAGTGTAACGTCCACTTTCTTGGAAAAAGCCTGGATCGTGACACACACACACGGCTGCTAACTCTGTACAAGGTCTTTATCTGTCCATGTATGAAGTATGTTTCACGTGTATGGGTGGAGGCGAGCGGTGAAGATTCCACTCATACTGCTCCTTTAGATAGGATGAAATCAAGAGCTTTTCGTCTCAGCAACTCCTCTACTCTAACTGACTGTCTTCAGCCTCTCTCTCGTCGCCGCAGTGTTGCATCTCTTGCTATTTTCTACCGCTATTTTTAGGTCAACTGCTCTTCTGATCTTGCTTACTGCATGCCTGCCCTCCTTCCGCGACCTACCTGCACAAGACTTTTTTTTCTCTTGCCTCTATTCTGTCCACCTCTCTAATGCAAGAGTTAACCTGTATTTTCAATCGTTCATCCCTTTCTTTGGTAAACTCTGGATCCCCTTGCCTGCTTCTGTATTTCCACCTTCCTATGACTTGAACTCTTGAAGGGAGGTTTGAACACACATCCTGTAATTTTTGACTATTGCTTCCGAGTCTGTTCGGTGATCGGCACTTCAGTGAACCTTTTTTTTCTTATTGCAAAAACTAAAGCTTTGTTTTTAAAGCAAAACTAAAGGTGTAGTAAATCGACAAAGGAGGTGGTACACTAAAGTATGGCCAACATTGCAAAGGTGCAATGACAAAATGGCTGAAATGATCAACATGTATTAGAACATAAGAGAATCCTTGGTGACTGCGAGGTAACTCCGGGAAGTCCAATGCAACCGTGTCAAAAGGAACAGAAGGGGTAGTATATTCCATTATAAGAAATGTGTGTGTTGTTTTTATTTGTACACAAGAAAGACGCTGGCTACATGGTTCGTGATGTCAAGGTTCATCGTTGGCCAGTAATAACGTTTATGAGCCATGGTTAGAGATTTGCCACATCCTGGATCTCCGAAATGGGGAGCGTCATAAATAGGTTGAAGCACTAAAGGAACTAAAGATTTTTCATGACCTAATACGGTTTGGTATAAAATACCATCAGCAAGGGAAATTGAGACAAAGGAACATATAATTTAGGTAAGATAAAATAATCTCCCGATTAAAGCATATATAAAGAATATATTACAGCTGACCATAAGGAGTCATGACACTGCACGTCAAAAGGTTTTTTGAGTTAGAAATTAGCAATCTCAGAAACAGTAGCAAATGTAACATGTGAAAAAAAAAAACGATAATTACTCCCAGTGAGGTCTAAAGCACTGTTCAGTGGGTGCTGTGAACTTATCATTAAACCCAGCTGTGACCTCACTGAACGTTTTCCTTTGTGTCTCACAACACAAGGGGGTAGTCACAGCCTGCCCTCTAAAGACAACTCTCTTCCTCCACACAAAACTACAAGCACCTAATAACACACACACCCTTCACTCAAAAATTTTAAAATCATGGTGTAGGGTTTTAAAATCCTACACCAGCCTAGGAGTCCCCATCTGGGGAGGGGACCATAAATGTCCCCAGGTCGGACTGCCTTTCCGTCGACGACCCTAAGTGTCTTGACACCCCCTCAACTTTTTCTTCATTAACTTCTGCAACATTCGCGGTCTAAGATCTAATTTTCAATCTGTAGAACACCACCTCTCCTCTTCTAAACCTCATCTTCTTTTCCTCACTGAAACTCAGGTGTCTGAGGCAACTGACAGTAGCCCCTTTTCTGTTCCCTCCTACTTTCTCTATCCTCATTTTCGATCCAAAGCTGGATGCTGCGTTTATGTGCGCAATGACTTCACCTGCTCTCGTGCCCACGCTCTTGAATCTTCCGAGTTTTCCACCATCTGGCTACGACTACAGAGCCATTCTCATACTAAATTTATCTGTGCTGTATACCTCTCTCCTAACTCCTCTGACTATAAGAAATTTTTTGACTACTTAACTTCCAAAGTGGAGCACATTCTGACCCTCTTTCCTTTTGCAGAGATCTCCATTCTTGGAGACTTCAATGTTCACCACCAGCTTTGGCTTTCCTCTCCCTTCACTGACCATCCTGGTGAACTAGCCTACAACTTTGCTATCCTCCATGACCTAGAGCAATTGGTGCAACACCCTACTCGTATTCCTGACCGTCTTGGAGATACGCCCAACATTCTTGACCTTTTCCTGACCACTAATCCTTCAGCTTATGCTGTCACCCTTTCTTCTCCGTTGGGCTCCTTCGATCACAATCTCATATCTTTATCTTGTCCTATCACTCCAGTCCCTCCTCAGGATCCCCCTAAGCGAAGGTGCCTCTGGCGTTTTGCCTTTGCTAGTTGGGGGGACCTGAGGAGGTATTTTGCTGATTTTCCTTGGAATGACTACTGCTTCCGTGTCAGAGACCCGTCTTTGTGTGCTGAGCGCATAACAGAGGTGATAGTGTCTGGCATGGAGGCGTACATTCCTCACTCTTTTTCTCGTCCTAAACCTTCTAAACCTTGGTTTAACACAGCTTGTTCTCGTGCTATACATGATAGAGAGGTGGCCCACAAAAGGTACTTAAGCCTTCCATCACCAGAATCTCATGCACTTTATATTTCTGTCCGGAACCATGCCAAGTCTGTTCTCCAACTAGCCAAAACCTCCTTCATTAACAGAAAATATCAAAACCTTTCAAGATCTAACTCCCCTCGTGATTTCTGGCATCTAGCCAAAAATATCTCCAATAACTTTGCTTCTTCTTCTTTCCCTCCTCTACTTCAACCAGATGGCACCACTGCTATCACATCTATTTCTAAAGCTGAACTCTTTGCTCAAACCTTTGCTAAAAACTCTACCTTGGACGATTCTGGGTTTGTTCCTCCCTCTCCTCCACCCTCTGACTACTTCATGCCACGTATTAAAATTCTTCGTAATGATGTGTTCCATGCCCTCGCTGGTCTAAACCCTCGGAAGGTTTATGGGCCTGATGGGGTCCCTCCTATTGTTCTCCGAAACTGTGCCTCCGTGCTTGCACCTTGCCTAGTCAAACTCTTTCAGCTCTGTCTGTCAACATCTACCTTTCCTTCTTGCTGGAAGTTTGCCTACATTCAACCTGTTCCTAAAAAGGGTGACCGCTCTAATCCCTCAAACTACCGTCCTATTGCTTTAATTTCCTGCTTATCTAAAGTTTTTGAATCTATCCTCAACAGGAAGATTCTTAAACATCTATCACTTCACAACCTTCTATCTGATCGCCAGTATGGGTTCCGTCAAGGCCGTTCTACTGGTGATCTTCTGGCTTTCCTTACTGAGTCTTGGTCATCCTCTTTTAGAGACTTTGGTGAAACTTTTGCTGTTGCCTTGGACATATCAAAAGCCTTTGATAAAGTCTGGCACAAAGCTTTGATTTCAAAACTACCCTCCTACGGTTTCTATCCTTCTCTCTGTAACTTCATCTCAAGTTTCCTTTCTAACCGTTCTATTGCTGCTGTGGTAGACGGTCACTGTTCTTCTCCTAAATCTATTAACAGTGGTGTTCCTCAGGGTTCTGTCCTGTCACCCCCTCTCTTCTTATTATTCATTAATGATCTTCTAAACCAAACTTCTTTTCCTATCCACTCTTACGCTGATGATACCACCCTGCACTTTTCCACGTCTTTTCATAGACGTCCAACCCTTCAGGAGGCAAACATATCACGCAGGGAAGCCACAGAACGCCTGACTTCTGATCTTTCTAAAATTTCTGATTGGGGCAGAGCAAACTTGGTATTGTTTAATGCCTCAAAAACTCAATTCCTCCATCTATCAACTCGACACAATCTTCCAGACAACTATCCCCTCTTCTTCAATGACACTCAGCTGTCCCCCTCTTCTACACTGAACATCCTCGGTCTGTCCTTTACTTATAATCTGAACTGGAAACTTCACATCTCATCTCTAGCTAAAACAGCTTCTAAGAAGTTAGGTGTTCTGAGACGTCTCCGCCAGTTTTTCTCTGTACCTAACTCTGTACAAGGGCCTTATCCGTCCATGTATGGAGTATGCTTCACATGTCTGGGGGGGTTCCACTCATACTGCTCTTCTAGACAGGGTGGAATCAAAAGCTTTTCGTCTCATCAACTCCTCTCCTCTAACTGACTGTCTTCAGCCCCTCTCTCACCGCCGCAATGTTGCATATCTAGCTGTCTTCTACCGCTATTTTCATGCCAACTGCTCTTCTGATCTTGCTAACTGCATGCCTCCCCTCCTTCCGCGGCCTCGCTGCACAAGACTTTCTTCTTTCTCTCACTCCTATTCTGTCCACCTCTCTAACGCAAGAGTTAACCAGTATTCTCAATCATTCATCCCTTTCTCTGGTAAACTCTGGAACTCCCTGCCTTCTTCTGTATTTCCACCTTCCTATGACTTGAATTCCTTCAAGAGGGAGGTTTCAAGACACTTATCCACCAATTTTTGACCACTGCTTTGACCCTTTTATGGGACTGGCATTTCAGTGGGCATTTTTTTTTATTAGATTTTTGTTGCCCTTGGCCAGTATCCTTCCTACATAAAAAAAATAAATAAATAAATAAAAAATAAAAACATATGTGGGCTTTACCGGCAAATACTTGATTGCAAGTTTAAATTCATTAATTGTGAAGAACCATCTGGATAGACGTCCTGTCAGATTCTTATCTTTGAAGAGATGAAACAGGGGAATATGATATGTGTATACAGTCACTGGATAGCCACAAATGAGATCGCGAAAATGACGAAGCACCCCCATAAGTGGCAAAGCCTCAAAGTAAGTGATTGAGCATCGAGACTCAGCAGCATAAGGAATGACGTAAGGTTGAGAATTCTCAACGCGTTGCATTAGGACAGCGCCAGCATCCAAAGTACTTCCGTCTGTACGTAAAAGGCAGACTGTAATCTGGAAAGATAAGGACAGGAGCATGAGTGAGTATTTGTTCGAGTTCCTCAGCTGGGTATCGTGCCATCCTTTATAAGAAGACGTGTAAGAGACGACGTGATAGATGCGGCGTCTTTGATGAATGCATGATAATAATCCGAAAGACCTAGGAAATAACGCACATGATCTACCGACTTCAGGGTAAGAAAGTCCTGAACATGCCGAACCTTGGCGTCAGTGGTATGAATGCCATATGTGTCAACTAGATGACCTAATAAGTCAATGTGTGACTGGAGGAATTTTTATTTACGTAGATTAGGTTTTAAAGATATGCTTTTTTGAAACATTTACAAAAGATTCAAGATCATGAGAAACTAAGATCAATTCATTACGGTAGACAAACAAACCATTACCAATAAGATCTTGAAAATTATTTTTAACTAGTAACACAAATTCATTGGGGGCACGGAACTACTAATAATGATCTTATGGTGTGGAAAAGGCAGCAATCTTACGGCTGCTGGAATCCGAAGGAATCTATCAAAATCCTGATTTTGAAGTCTAGTTTAGTGAGTTATCCTTCCTGATGGACTGCAAAAAGGTCGCATAAACAGAAAAAAAGGATAAATGTGTTAACTGCGATAATCAACTACAGCACAATGAAATTTTTATTTATTTATTTATTTCTTAGGGACCAAGAAAAGTGGTGAATTCCATGAATGTAATTCTTGAATGGTACCGTCTTTCAGCATTCTATCAACAACAGCACGTTGACTGCGGGGCAAACGATAGAAAAATACAAAAGAGGGACGTGTGTCAGGTTTCAAATGAATATGATGCGTGATACAGTCAGTGACACCAAGTGGTTCATTAGGCAGATCAACAGCCTATTAGTATTCAGCAAGCAAGTTGAAGAGACGACTTTGCCTTTGGAAAATTTAAACTCTTAATATGAGTTGAAAGCTGATGAATGATAACAGCAAGATCACGGGAAAAATCTGTTAGGAATATTACGACAAGATGCAGCCCTTCTTACAACTACCACTAAGTCGGGAAGGTTTTCCCTATGCTCCCTTGTAGCAAGGGAGACATTAACACCCACTTCCCCCCTATCCCCCCACAAAAAAAAATACATAAATAAAAAAAAAACATTTTATATATATATATATATATATATATATATATATATATATATATATATATATATATATATATATATATATATATATATATATATATATATATATATATATATTACATAAAGAAATAATTGTATATCATTCATAAATAACATATATATCCATATACATAAAAAAAAAAAAATATGCAAGAGTAGTTAAGCCTGATCCATTCATTTCATGTACAATACAAGTTAATATAGGCTTTGCCCAACCGGACCAACCTATATCAGCATGACCTAAACAAGTGCCTGTTCTCCATGAAAAGGAATTGCCAAAAATTTTCAAGATCTAGCTCACCTCGTGACTTCTGCCACCTAGCCAAAAACATCTCTAATAACTTTGCTTCTTCATCTCTCCCTCCTATATATCAACCTTATAGCACCACTACCATCTCACCTACTTCTAAAAGCTGAACTCTTCGCTCAAACCTCTGCTAAGGAATGATATAAGGAATGATTCAGGGCTTGTACTTCCCTCTCCTCCACCCTCTGACTACTTCATGCTACCCTTTAAAATCTTTCGCAATGATGTTTTCCGTGCCCTCGCTGGCCTAAACCTCTTGGAAGGCTTTCAGACCTGATGGGGTCTTTCCTATTATTCTCTGAAACTGTGCCTCCATATTTGCCCTTAGCCTAGCCAAACTCTTACAACTCTCAACACCTACCTTTCCTTCTTCGTTGATGTTTGCCTACATTTATTCTGCTCATAAAAAGGGTGACCATTCTAGTCCCTCAAACTGCTGTCTTATTGCTTTAATTTCCTGCTTCTCTAACGTTTTAAGTCTAACAGCAAAAGGAAGATTCTTTAAAACCTCTTACTTTACAGCCTTCTATCTGGTTGCCAGTATGGGTTCCGTCCTTGTATAGAGTATGCTTCACATGTATGGAAGAGTTCCAATCATACCATTCTTTTAGACAGGATGGAATTAAAAAGCTTTTCGCCTTATCAACTCCTCTCCTCTAATTCACTATCTTCAGCTTCTCTCTCATTGCCGCAATGTTGCATCTTTTGCTATCTTCTACCACTATTTTCATGTCAACTGCTCTTCTGATCTTGCTAGCTTCATGTCTCTCCTTCTCGCTGCATAAGACTTTATTGTTTCTCTCACCCCTATTCTGTTCACCTCTCTAATGCAAGAGTTAACCAGTATTCTCAATCATTCACCACTATTCTGTCCACCTCTCAACTGAAAGAGTTAACCAGTATTCTCAATCATTCATCCCTTTCTTTAGTAAACTCTGGAACTCCTTGCCTGCTTCTGTACTTCCACCTTTCAATGACTTATACTCCTCTAGTGGGAACCGCCTTGTCGTGGTTGGATGTGCTTGCGTGTCCAAAATACCTAGCGAGCGAGACTAGAGAGGGCTTCGGCCCCTGCTCCGTCATATTTAGGCGGACCAGCATGTCAGCAAGGTCGCTAATAAGGGAGCATACGAAATTAAGCTGCTAGTATGGGCTAACGGTGCAGCTCACCAGAAGGGCCACCTTTTTAGATCGTCCTGTGTTGGAAAATTGGGTTTCATAAGGAGCCACTTTTTAAAATGAGTACCTCTCATGGGGACAAGGTACTCCGTTCACGGCGGCCAGCGCTCGCCTAACTCGTAGTCTCAGTAGGTGGTTTCCCTTGGCCCCTGGAGCCATTTTTCTTTTAATAATATCCTATAGGTATAAATAAAAACCCCTCTGGACCTCGAGGGGCACTCGACCAGGCCCTCAAGATGTCACTGTCTAGTCGTAATGGTGTTTCTTCCCATGGTGGAAGATCCTCTTAGGACAGTTATTGATCCTTGTCTTGTCACTCTTATGATTACCAATGTCTATGCCTCCATGTCATACCGTGCTATACACTCGGTTTTCAAGCCTTTCGGAACTATTCTCTGTATCCGTCTGAAATACGACGGCGATTGTCTATCTAATGAGCGCTATGTGACATTTACCTCTGACATTGCCGCCAAAGGTACTCTTGAGGCATTAAATTATTCGCATCTTGGAGACAGCAACTTAACTGCTGATGTCATTCGATCACGTAGTATAGTTGATAGCGAAAATCAATAGAGTCCAAATGTCTTCGATGATGCTGAAGAACGTACTTCCAAAGTTCACCACTCACCTACAACTTACTAGTTTGTAGCATACTATAGGGAAGGTCGAGGAAACTTTATTCACGCTGCAAAGTGATTGGAGTCCTTCCTATAAATGACATAAAAAAAATATGGCAAAAGTGTATTGTACTGATCAGAACTAAAGATTTAACACATTTAATCATGCTCCTCCATCTGCCTTGCACTTCTGATGGGATGTTCGAATCAATCATGCCACATCGCACATTCACATTCAGTTACTGCAAAGAACGCTTTTACAACCGGGACCTGTATGAATTCTCAGAAGATAACATCCTTCACTTATGTCCTGATAATGTTCATCGACTGGCCAAACTTAAAGAAAAAGTAACGTGATCATGTTCACTTTCTGTTGTTCTTTTCTCCTTGACCGTGTTAAGAATGGTCCTCTTTCCTTTCCAGTAAAGACATTCGTTGACCATCCTCTACAATGCTACTGGTGTAATGACTTCGGTCATGGGAGGAAGAACTGTCCAAACCGTCCCCAGTGCAGTCACTGCTCAACCCTTGACTCACAGCCTACTCCTGAATGTGGATCAGAACACTATTGCTTTTACTGTAGGGAGGCTCACTCGCTACGTTGTCGACAATGCAAGAGAAACCGTCTTGAGCAGGACATTCTTCATTAGTCATTACCAAGACTAATGAACTGAGAATTATCTCAGTTCATTAGTCTTGGTAATGCCAGGCGAGAACTTCTTTTTCGAGAAAAAGATGGTGGGGCAAAATCTTACGCCTCTTTCCTCTACTCTAGTTCGACCTCCTTTGCCACAGGCAATAATGTTGTGATACTTTTCCGCCTTTCTCAACCACCAACTATTTCCTCCCGTTCTTTTAAGAGTGTCGCTCCATGAGTTACCGTGTCCAACAAATTTTCTGCTTTGGAAAGTGTCACCTCCTCTGCATCTTCAGCCAAGCCCTCTACTACATCATCAATAAAACCCTCCACTGCATCTACAGCAGCTACATCACAGGCATCACCCTAGTTCATATTGCAGATGTCCAGGCCAAAATAGATGCTCATCCATGAACAACCCCCAAGACTTTTAAACTTCCACTGGCAAATACAAACAAGTCTCTCAAGCTCCCTCCACAATCCCACCAGAAACGCTCCCGGGGGTCTGCTGAGTCCCTAGTCTCAATGGGTGTCCCCCATAGAAAGATCCCTGTGGGAGCATCAGAGGAGACTGAGCCAGATGTAACTAATCAAAGTGATTCTTCCACATAAATAATGGACATTGATAGTCTCTCCGTCCGTCTTCCCAAGAGGTCCTCTTCCAGGAGCGATACCATGCTGTTTTAGTCAAGAAATACTTTTCAGGAATTTCAGGAAGTTGTGTGCAGGTATCTAATCTCCACACCAGTTACTCAGTCTCAGGTTTCTACTTCTACAAGCAATGTAGGACCAGATAAACCTCGCCGCCCAGGGAAGGTACCTAGTCAGGTTGGCAAAGGGAAGCTTCTCTCTGGGGTTTCCCTGAGAACTTTCTCAAAATACTAATATTCATGATTCTGCAGTAGAGTCGTCACGGGTTCCGCGCCACCTGGGAGGAATTCCGGGTATTAATCTATAGGTTTTCTCCTGTTTGCATTTCTTAGCAAGAGACAATGCTCGGAGACTCGTCCAGTTCGTATTCCCAGTAGACGGTTTCCCTTGGACCCTGGAGCCATTTTGTTATTTTTTTTTTTTTATAATATCCGTATAGGTAAAAATAAAAAAAAATCCTCACTCACTTAAGTCCAAGATATTGTGTTTTTTTTTTTTTTTTCCACTACTCCACTTACTCCACTTCCTGGTCAGGGACACCATGGTGGCACTGCCTTCTTTGTTTGAAAATATATTCCTTTTATCCACCTACAAGTTCACTCACCGGTGCAGGATGTTGCTGTTAAGGATTTTATAAATCGTTTTTATATATTGTCCAGTCTGTATCTGCCTCTCAGTGTTCCTATTGAAAGGAATGAGCTTGATAACCTTTTAAATGTTCTTCCCTCTCTTCTTTTACTTGATGGCTTCAATAGTCACCATCCTTCGTAGGATGACCCTTGTATTTTTTATTTTTTTTTATTCGCTTCTTTTATCCAGGATTCAGGATTAGAGATTTTAAACTTTGGATGTATGACCCACTAGGGTGTTTCAAAAAAATTAAATTTCGAAATTTTTTTTCAGCTGTATGTCGCCCTCATTCTTATCAAATAATGCAATGTTCACACAAAATTTTGAGGAGATAGCTCAATATTCCGGGATCACTCAAAAAGTTGAAATAGGTGCGGGGACCTATTTCGGCAACTAATTTGGATACGGGGTAAATTGAATATTTTCATTTAGCAACTAAGAAAATTAATAAGCATGTAGATAGATGCGAAATATATTGGCAAAAGAAATACATTTTTAACAACTATTAAAATTAACCACAACCAAAATGAAACAAATGAAATAAAACTTTAAACAATGGGAATAAATCATCTTCATTTGAAAGCTGATTTTTGGGGAAGTGGAATTTCCTTTCGGTGCTCTTGCACAACACTCAAAAGAAAGTTTCGCTGAGCCTCATCTTTGGTGATGACCGTGTTAAATTGTTGGATAAGAGAAATGGCCCGCTCAGCGGTCATTCACAATCTTCAGCTCATATGCTGCTTTTTTGAAGTGACGATACGAATCATCGTGTTCCCAAGAAGAGGAATTCTTCGAAAGGAATTCCGGTTCTTCTGACAGAATCATAGGAAATATTCTTTTTGTCATTGTAAAAAATTCTGAGAGGGAAGTCTGTGGCAAAAAAGATTTTCCATCGACCCTCTTCATTCCTTTTGGTTTCTTAGGCCGAGACATATTGTCCACCATTTTCCGCTTTACATCAGTTAAAATTCGATCGTCGAACAGGGAAAGTCCCACAGCCTCCTCCGAAATGTACCAAAGATGACGGTTGAAAGCTGTGAAGGCAACTTTGGCAAGTTTTTCATTTGGGATTCCCTATTGCATGAGAATCATCATATCCATATCGTTCTTGGCAACATAGAGACCGATTGGTGACTCATTCCAAAATAGCACATAGCACAGGACGGTCAAGAGGGAAACATCTCGGAGTGCTTTTAGTTCACACTCCGTCAGAGAAAACTGATCCTGGAAGAGGAATATTTTGATACAATATAAACCTTTCCCCATCCATCTCGAATGATGGAAAGCACCTGTGGCACGAAATAAAACTCCACCTGGTGGAACACATCCAAGGAAGATGTAGGCAACAGTAATAATTTCTCGATAATCATCTCTTGTTGCAGTTAACCTCAAGACGTCCCATCGCTTCCTCAAGAGGTATGGACCAATCACCCACGAAATTTGCCAAGATTTCTTCATCATCCTCTCCTGTCTTGAAGTTTCTTTTGTCGAGATTTCTCCACTGAACTTTAAAACTTGAAAAGAATGGGACACTTGGTCCGGAAAAAGGACCATAGACAGAACGGAACACAGCAAGGATCACTTCGTACACGTGATGGTGACAGGCCAACCAAACAAGCTCCCTTTGTAGTTGCTCTTGAATTTTGATACAGGCACCTTATTTCAAACCTCTGTTTGAGGCGGTTGTGTCAAACACAAGAGCCTTGACTTGCTGCGACAGGCCCCAGTCGTTGATAGCAGACAGACATGCATTGGCTTGATCTGTTCCCGAAACTGGATCTAATTTTGGGAACACCAAGGAGGAACTCAACACCATCTCCTCCTGAGGCAATAATTGCAATTCTCTCAACCTTCTCCCGACGAGAGCTTGCTACAGTTATGTCAGGCAATAGCTTTTCATCCCAATGTAGAATGAGAGGTGCATCATGTGGAAGACTTGTCGTAATGTCGACCTTGATTCCGGTCGCTGCTTCTTCACGGTTCTTCTTCCGGTACCGATAAATTGTACCCGGAGACAAAGTGATTTGTTCTAAGTCAATCCCAATAGACTTTGCTTGAGCCCCCAGCTGGTGCATAGCCTTCCTGTGAGACACCCCAGTACGATCCAGAACCGCCGTGACCTCAGGTTTCAAGAAAACGTTCTTGGGAATCGATGGACTTGCAGACAGAGCATCTGACTTCATTCTTTTGGGAGGGTTGTGAATTCGAAAGGACTCACCTGTAGAGGAGTCTGAAGACGAACTGGAAGCATTTACTGTCGATGAGCTAATGACTATAAAGACTACTCGTTTATCCGCCTCAGATTTCTTCTTGCGTTCATGTTCTTCTTAAGCTCTTTTCTTTTTCCTCTCAACAGACTTTGAATGATCCATGTCAACTCCTGCCATGCTCGACTGGGAACGATCCTCGCGTTGGCTCAACAAGAAGTCTCTATCTTCTTCATTTTTCATCATAATCAGCGCATCTTTGTAAGCAACGTCGAAGAGTTCATCTGATTCATCACAAAACGTTTGTTCCTTTATGCGTTGCGTCTCCGAATTATGCTGACAATTCTTATTGAGACCTTATTGAGATCTTCCATTTGTGAAGCATTTGCTAATAAACATTACAATGTTGTGGTAATAGGTGATCTGTTCTTATCATTTGTAATGAGTTGTTAATGAGTTCTTAACGAAGTGCTTTCACACCCTCGTGGACTATCGTGCGGCCACTTCCAAGCTAGGTGTGTATGCGGGTGTGTGTGTTTGTTGCCTTTACATTGTATTGTGCCGTTACGGGATTCCATGGTTGTTTATGGTTATAAATCGATTATTTTACTCTGTTGCAGAATACCAGTTTTTGTGTAATAAAAGCCTACTGAAACGGTCTAGTGTTTTTGCATGATTCACATCACATGTCAGTTTTTTTTTTTTTTTTGTCTATTTAGAGAAAGCTTACGACACAGCTTGATCTCATGGCTATTTATGTTTCGTCTCCGTCACCGACTCTGTCATAAAGTATGACAATTTTTATCTCATCGTTTTTTTTTTTTTTTTTTTTTTTTTTTTTATGACTGCGGGTTGGAGGTGATCTGTCTGGAATTCGCCCACTTGAAGATGACGTGCTGCAAGGAAGTATATTTAGTGTCACACTTTTCGCTATAACTGTAAACAGCAGGAGATAGTGGTAGCTTATATGTCGATGACTTGTCTTTCTCTTTTTCTGCGGATGCCATTGATTGAGAGGAAGTTGCGGGTGGCACTCAATAGGGTTTCTCAGTGTGCCGCAACTCGGGGATTTCATTTCTCAGTTTCAAAGACTGTGGCCATGCATTTTTGCCGCCTTCGTGTTGTTCACCCTGACCCATGGTCAGAATCTTATTTCCTGAGACTTATATTCGACAGTCGCCTAACTTAAGTACCCCACCCTCTTTATATTAAGACATCATGCATGAAGACTCTGTCACTTCTAAGAGTTTTAGCTCATACTTCTTGGGGCGCTGACAGACCGAACCTCCTACCCTGACACCGAACTCTTATCCTTTCTAAATTGGAGTACGGTTGTGAAATCTATTCGTCTTCTACTGAGGCTCGGCTCCATGTGTTGGATTCTGTGCACCACGCTGATATTCGCCTGGCAACTGGTGCGTTTCGCTCATCCCTAATCCCTAGCTTTCTGGTGGATGCTGGTGTTCTGAAATTGGACGTACGTCGTCATTCGCTAGTAATAAGGTGTTGAAATCGAATCCACAACAGTGGATTCGATGCACGTTCTCCCTTATATGATGCTCGCCCTTATTTTCCTAAGCCTTTTGGATATCGAGTTTGATATACCCTTCATCTCCATTTGCCCTCATCGCCTTCCAAAGTTCGGGTACTGGCAGTTTTCACGGGTATCGATCTGCCTTTCTGTTGTTCAAAATAAAAATTTAGTACCACAGTACAAGTCTCGAGCTTTATTTTTGGAACACTCTTTGACACACTCTGGCTCTGTCCCTGTCTACCCAGATGGTTCAAAGTCTGATGTAGGATATAGTGTTATATTCCTTTCCTTCTCTGAAGGCGGTAACCTTCCGAGAGTTACCTGTTTTAAAGTAGAGGTATCTGTCATTATTCTTGCCTTAAAAATAATTATTACCTTACTGGTTTCAAGCTTAACTATTTTTAGTGACTCCCGTAGTGCGTTG
Organism: Scylla paramamosain; assembly: GCF_035594125.1. Taxonomy (NCBI): domain Eukaryota; kingdom Metazoa; phylum Arthropoda; class Malacostraca; order Decapoda; family Portunidae; genus Scylla; species Scylla paramamosain. Next base: position 19,818,277 of record NC_087166.1, on the reverse strand, counting down.
TCTGCCCCGGAGCATTTTACTTCTTTTCCCCCTTATAATTATATCTATGCTAGAGTGGATTTTCCTACTTCAGCACAGAAGGTCTGAGGGACTGATATCTTTTCCGCTGTCGCGATGAGGATGAGACTTTCCAGATGTCGCTGATACTTGAAGAGAGAGAGAGAGCCCTCTGCCCTGGACACGAGGTTTTTCTATTTTTGGAAATGGCTGGTCTTTTACACAAATTATATATATATATATATATATATATATATATATATATATATATATATATATATATATATATATATATATATATATATATATATATATATATATATATATATATATATATATATATATATATATATATATATATATATATATATATATATATATATATATATATATATATATATATATATATTGTTTTTATTTTATTAATCTTATCAGTAATATAGTACTGGGAAGAACTTTATCTTTTTAATGGGAGAACCTGGAGGCAAGTGAAGAAGACACATAACGCACAACGCCAAGTCTTGGGGGCTGAATGAGTGGGGTCAGTGTGTTGGGTACGTAACGAACAACGCCAGAAGTGAGTCAGTGGGGTCAATGTCTTTGGCATGTAACTAACAACGCCAGATACCTGAGTCAGTGGAATCAGTGTCTTGAGTACGAAGCAAGCAACGATAGACACAGTGGTCTGGATCAGTGGGGTCAGTACATCCTCACTTTAAATGTAACCAAATAGTTAAAACATTAATACACCACCCCTGTCATTTTTAGCATTATTTTTTTTTTCTATGCTTCTTCTCATCTCCTTTTTTTGTTTACTTTTTTTTTAGTCATCTTTTAACATTTTTACCATACCTATAATTTTGTTTTTAATATATGTATTTTAAACTGCAAAAGTTGCTGCTTTTACAGTTTCATAGCAGCGCCATCATAGAAGGAGGCAGTAGACACCTGCCGAAACGATAATTACTCCCAGTGAGGTCTAAAGCACTGTTCAGGGGGTGCTGTGAACTTATCATTAAACCCAGCTGTGACCTCACTGAACGTTTCCCTTTGTGTCTCACAACACAAGGGGGCAGTCACAGCCTACCCTCTAAAGACAACTCTCTTCCTCCACACAAAACTACAAATACCTAATAACACACACCCTTCACTCAAAAATTTTAAAATCATGGCGACTCCTACACCATCATCGGAGTTCCCATCTGGGAAGGGGACCATAAATGTCCCCAGGTCAGATTGCCTTTCTGTCGACGACCCTAAGTGTCTTGACACCCCCCTCAACTTTTTCTTCATCAACTTCTGCGACATTCGCGGTCTAAGATCTAATTTTCAATCTGTAGAACACCACCTCTCCTCTTCTAAACCTCATCTTATTTTCCTCACTGAAACTCAGGTGTCTGAGGCAACTGACAGTATCCCCTTTTCAGTTCCCTCCTACTTTCTCTATCCTCATTTTCGATCCAAAGCTGGATGCTGCGTTTATGTGCGCAATGACTTAACCTGCTCTTGTCCCCACGCTCTTGAATCTTCCGAGTTTTCCACCATCTGGCTACGAGTACAGAGCCACTCTCATACTAAATTTATCTGTGCTGTATACCTCTCACCTAACTCCTCTGATTATAAGAAATTCTTTGACTACTTAACTTCCAAAGTGGAACACATTCTGACCCTCTTCCCTTTTCCAGAGATCTCCATTCTTGGAGACTTCAATGTTCACCACCAGCTTTGGCTTTCCTCTCCCTTCACTGAACATTCTTGATCTTTTCCTAACCTCTAATCCTTCTGCTTATGCTGTCACCCCTTCTTCTCCGTTGGGCTCCTCCGATCACAATCTCATATCTTTATCTTGTCCTATCGCTCCAATCCCTCCTCTGCATCTCCCTAAGCGAAGGTAACACTGGCGTTTTGCCTCTGCTAGTTAGGGGGACCTGAGGAGGTATTTTGCCGATTTACCTTGGAATGACTACTGCTTCCGTGTCAGAGACCCGTCTTTGTGTGCTGAGCACATAACAGAGGTGATAGTGTCTGGCATGGAGGCGTACATTCCTCACTCTTTTTCTCGTCCTAAACCTTCTAAAAATTGGTTTAACACAGCTTGTTCTCGTGCTATACATGATAGAGAAGTGGCCCACAAAAGGTACTTAAGCCTTCCATCACCAGAATCTCATGCACTTTATATTTCTGCCCGGAACCATGCCAAGTCTGTTCTCCAACTAGCCAAAAGCTCCTTCATTAACAGAAAATGTCAAAACCTATCAAAATCTAACTCCCCTCGTGATTTCTGGCATCTAGCCAAAAATATTTCCAATAACTTTGCTTCTTCTTTCCCTCCTCTATTTCAACTAGATGGCACCACTGCTATCACATCTATTTCTAAAGCTGAACTCTTCGCTCAAACCTTTGCTAAAAACTCTACCTTGGACAATTCTGGGCTTGTTCCTCCCTCTCCTCCACCCTCTGACTACTTCATGCCACGTATTAAAATTCTTCGCAATGATGTTTTCCATGCCCTCGCCGGCCTAAACCCTCGGAAGGCTTATGGACCTGATGGGGTCCTATTGTTCTCCGAAACTGTGCCTCCGTGCTTGCACCTTGCCTAGTCAAACTCTTTCAGCTCTGTCTGTCAACATCTACCTTTCCTTCTTGCTGGAAGTTTGCCTACATTCAACCTGTTCCTAAAAAGAGTGACCGTTCTAATCCCTCAAACTACCGTCCTATTGCTTTAATTTCCTGCCTATCTAAAGTTTTTGAATTTATCCTCAACAGGAAGATTCTTAAACATCTATCACTTCACAACCTTTTATCTGATCATCAGTATGGGTTCCGTCAAGGCCGCTCTACTGGTGATCTTCTGGCTTTCCTTACTGAGTCTTGGTCATCCTCTTTTAGAGATTTTGGTGAAACTTTTGCTGTTGCCTTGGACATATCAAAAGCTTTTGATAGAGTCTGGCACAAAGCTTTGATTTCCAAACTACCCTCCTACGGCTTCTATCCTTTTCTCTGTAACTTCATCTCAAGTTTCCTTTCTGACCGTTCTATTGCTGCTGTGGTAGATGGTCACTGTTCTTCTCCTAAATCTATTAACAGTGGTGTTCCTCAGGGTTCTGTCCTTTCACCCACTCTCTTCTTATTATTCATTAATGATCTTCTAAACCAAACTTCTTTTCCTATCCACTCCTACGCTGATGATACCACCCTGCACTTTTCCACGTCTTTTCATAGACGTCCAACCCTTCAGGAGGTAAACATATCACGCAGGGAAGCCACAGAACGCTTGACTTCTGATCTTTCTAAAATTTCTTATTGGGGCAGAGCAAACTTGGTATTGTTCAATGCCTCAAAAACTCAATTCCTCCATCTATCAACTCGACACAAACTTCCAGACAACTACCCCCTCTTCTTCAATGACACTCAACTGTCCCCCTCTTCTACACTGAACATCCTCGGTCTGTCCTTTACTTATAATCTGAACTGGAAACTTCACATCTCATCTCTAGATAAAACAGCTTCTATGAAGTTAGGTGTTCTGAGACGCCTCCGCCAGTTTTTCTCACCATCCCCCCCCAGCTGCTAACTCTGTACAAGGGCCTTATCCGTCCATGTATGGAGTATGCTTCACATGTCTGGGGGGGTTCCACTCATACTGCTCTTCTAGACAGGGTGGAATCAAAAGCTTTTCGTCTCATCAACTCCTCTCCTCTAACTGACTGTCTTCAGCCTCTCTCTTACCGCCGCAATGTTGCATCTCTAGCTGTCTTCTACCACTATTTTCATGCTAACTGCTCTTCTGATCTTGCTAACTGCATGCCTCCTCTCCTCCTGCGGCCTCGCTGCACAAGACTTTCTTCTTTCTCTCACCCCTATTCTGTCCACCTCTCTAACGCAAGAGTTAACCAGTATTCTCAATCATTCATCCCTTTCTCTGGTAAACTCTGGAACTCCCTGCCTGCTTCTGTATTTCCACCTTTCTATGACTTGAATTCTTTCAAGAGGGAGGTTTCAAGACACTTATTCATCAATTTTTGACCACTGCTTTGACCCTTTTATGGCACTGGCATTTCAGTGGGCATTTTTTTTATTAGATTTTTGTTGCCCTTGGCCAATGTCCCTCCTACATAAAAAAAAAAAAAAAATCTATCAACTCGACACAGCCTTCCAGACAACTATCCCCTCTTCTTCAATGACACTCAACTGTCCCCCTCTTCTACACTGAACATCCTCGATCTGTCCTTTACTTATAATCTGAACTGGAAACTTCACATCTCATCTCTAGCTAAAACAGCTTCTATGAAGTTAGGTGTTCTGAGACGTCTCCGCCAGTTTTTCTCACCCTCCCAGCTGCTAACTCTGTATAAGGGCCTTATCCGTCCATGTATGAAGTATGCTTCACATGTCTGGGGAGGTTCCACTCATACTGCCTACATTCATACTGACTAGAAAAAAAAAATAAATAAATAAAAATAAATAAATAAATAAGTAAATAAATAAGTAAATAATAATAATAATAATAATGAT
>NC_087166.1:19726265-19808765 GCF_035594125.1 Scylla paramamosain | reverse complement strand
ACTAAAACTAAAAAGGAACAATAACTATTTTTTCTGATGGATTTAAGATTATTCGGCATTTAATACTTTTCCCAAGTATTCCAATTCAAATCCGAATACTTTGATGTCAGATGATAAGCATTCGAATACGAATATGAATACACCAAAGTACTGTATTCGAATGCATTCAAATACGAATATCGAATACGAATACCCCATCCCTGTTCAGAGAAGTCATTCCTGGGCGACTGAATCAGCTAGTTCCTTATCTCCTCAAACGGCTTCCACTTCAGCATATTCTTTGGATGAAAGGCACGTTTTCTGTTCCACAACTTTATGTTCACGCACTTTTCTATTAAACTTATAATAGCCTCATGGGACCACTGAAGTGACGTGCTTTGGGCTTTGTAAAGTTGTGAACACAAATTTGTTTTGCTTCCATACCACCGAGGTCATAAAAGAAGTGAATGGTATATTTCCATTGGATTGTAATTTATTTTAGAGAGTTTTGTATCGTCGTCTATATTTTTAGTTTTGTTATTCATCAAAAGTTTGTATTATATATATATATATATATATATATATATATATATATATATATATATATATATATATATATATATATATATATATATATATATATATATATATATATATATATATATATATATATATATATATATATATATATATATATATATATATATATATATATATATATATATATATAGACTGAATAAACGATAGTTTCTTAATACCTCCCACTCCTTTACTGGTATCGCTAGTACTAGATGCCAGTGAAGAAAAATCGTAAGGTTAGCTAAAACTTGCGAGAATCTATAGCTAGTCCAGCGAAATGGCTGGCCAATTAAGCCGTATTACTAGATTCAGAGATTTCAATAGCTAGTGTAACCGAGCCTTGAAGGACGAGCGGTGAGCAGGATTTCGGATGCCCGTACTGCCACAAGCAGATAACCGAACCAGGTGAATACTAAACTGCGCTGCCTAGGCAGGCTCCTTCTTATTTTTATCTTTAGCTGTGGTTGTGTCGGGTTCCGCCCCTGAATTGGATTTACAGTAATTCCAAAGACTTGACGTCATGTGACAACCATGGCCATGGTCAAAATCAAGCACAGAAGACCTTCAAGAGATACAAAGTTACTGCTACGGTCGATCCCATCAATGAACCTCATTTACGCGAAAAGAATAATAGATTTCTCAGATGGATACTTCGTACTCACCAGGCAAGATGATCTTGACTCCCTATTCCAATCCAACTGCCTGAAGGACCTGCAAGAACACTGATGTCGGAACTTAGGAGGGCAAAGAGGGCAATTATTATCTTCAATATAGGCGAGTACATCTATAAACACACACAAACAAAAAGGAAAAAAATAGAGGGGGAGATTTTGGAGGATTCGAGATCACGGATGGGATCGAAAAAAAAATATTAAAATATCCAAGAAATAACACCATGGAGATCACATTCAACCAAACTGCAGTATGCAAAAACAAAAAAAAAAAAAAAAATACTAGGTTTTTCCATGAGTAGACTCTCGAACAAAATCAAGCTAAAGGAATTTATTAACATAAACACATGCATGAAATGTTATAGCATGGAGGACTATACCACCAAAATATGCTCGGAGTGCAGCAGTCTAGAACACAATTGGCAGAGTGCAATACAATGCAGGAAAAAAAATGTCATCTGCGGAGGCATGCACTGGATTATTGCCAATAAATGTCCCCAAAGGAAAAAGATGCAGGAAGAAAAACTGAATGAGAAGAAGCTAGGAAAACAGACCTACGCTGCAGCAACAACTAACACGAAAATAGGACAGTCAGAACAAATACCAACACTAAACTTAGAAAACACTAAAGATTTCTTAGTGAAGATCCTCACGTGCATATTTCATGTACACTTAACTAATATAGCAACTCCCATGACCTACAACACTACAATTAACAAACTGTTCAAACTCAATAGTCTCTCATGCATCAAGCAACCAGAAAATTTTCCTTTCAAAGAGATATGTGACATGAAAAAATGACACCAGAAGAGGATACAATAATTCCCACAGATAATGTTGAAAAGGAAGTACAAAAGGAAACAGCTTGGAATAGAGGAAGTGGATGAGATGCCACCACTAGAGAAAATCAATGAAACATATATAAGCCTGGAAATTATAACAAAAAGAAGCGAAGGATGGACGAAGATCACATTCAAGCTGAGGCAAATAAGAGAGGGAATAGAGAGAACGAAATATAAATGGCTATACACGCTTTACAGCAATGATATAAAATTAAAAGAATGCTCGAGAGTGGTGGAAGATGAAATGTTCAGGAAAAAAAAAAATGTCAAATTCAAGCTGGACACACCACACCCACGTAAATCAAGAGACAGACGATCGAGGAGATAACAAGTCCACGCAACAATTTTTTTTTTTTTTTAAATACAGTAATGGGCAGCACTGAAAAAATAAATAAATAAATAAATAAAAATACAACAAAACGTAGCACTTTGGGGACCGAATAAATTCAATCAAATATGCACTTACAAACAAATCGACCTAGGAATAATTCTTATAAAACAAGAACAAATAAAGATATATGGATATAATACAAAAAAATTAATACCTCCAACAAATTACACGACGAAAATGCAACCTTAATAAAATCTAATATTAGCCACAGAATAGTAGACAACTTCATTACAAATAACAATAGAAACAATAGAAACAATAGAAACAATAGAAACTAGCACTGGACCAATCAATATAACCACAACCTATCGTCCCTCAACCGGACCTTACCTTCCAATACCAGATTTTCACAGATTATCCTTAAATAAGATACCCACATACATATTAGCAGACCCAAACGCCAAACATCATATACTTAGAACCACATGCAATAAGACAGTCGGGAAGGGAATCAAACAATTAATAGACGATAATAAGCTGCAACACATAGGTCCGGACTTCCCAACATATATAACAAATAACAGCAAAACAACACCAGACATAATATTAAATAACAAAAGAATATACCATAAACACATAATACAAGAAGGCCTAATTACAAAGTAAGACCACATACCAATTATTTTCACACTTAAAACTAAAGCCGTTAAAATACCAACACCACTAAGCTATAACATTAAGAAAGCAGGCTAGGAAAAAATTTCGACATGTAAGTTTAACATTAAAAAAAAAAAAAAAAAAGCTGAATGATGGAGCCATTACGGAGAAAATAGACAAATCAATAGACACCTGGCACAAAATAATCACAGAAACCATGGAAAATATATACCTACAACCAATCAGAAAACAGAACATAAAACAACGGAAAATTCAACCGTGAAAAAACAAAAAACAAAAACATGCAACGGTACCTAAGAAAAACATTAAAAAACAAAGCAGAAAATAGAGGGTAAACCTTGAGTAGATAAAACACCTATAAACTATTAAAGGAAATGCTAATAGAGGAAAGAAGGAAACACTTTAACGCTAATTGGGAAAATGAAATTAATAAACTAAATATATTATACTTAACATAAATAAATAAATATATAAATAAATAAATAAATAAATAAAAATAAATAAATAAATAAAGTAATGATAAATAAATAATAAATAAATAAATAAAGTACGAGTAATGATAAATAAATAATAAATAAATTTTAAAAATCAACAAAATGAAAGGAAATAAAACCACAATCTCCCCATATCTGGAGACAAACAACAACAAAATATATACGGAAGAGGAGAAGGAAGGAGTCTTTTGAAACATATTAGAAAATATTTTTCTACATCAGCCCGGATGAAAACGCAAGCTTTGACAGAAACACGGAAACCATGGTAAACCAATTAATTCAAGAAAATGCAACCCAGCTTCAACCCCATATAAACGCAAACTTAAACATATTATACAACTCAATCCCTCTCACAACAAAAATCACACCACAAAAAAAAAATAGATAAATAAATAAATAAAAAATAAAAACAATAAAAAATAAAGAACCCACATAAATAACTCACCAGGAATAAACGTGATCAAGAAAACATAAACTAGATGACGTGGCAAGAAACATATCCACGGAAATACTAAACATTACGTTGTCCACTGGATATTTTCCAAAACAACTTAGACACGCCAAGATCAAAATGATACCAAAACATAATAAGTCAACTGTCAGCTACAGATCAGTATCCTTAGTGGAAGTTCCTGGGAAAATATTGAAAAAAAAATAATAAAATAAATAAATAAATAAATAAATAAATAAATAAATAAATAAATAGATAAATAATAAGAAAATACAAAATCAATATCTGGAAACTAAAAACGAACTCTTAATAATACAGCATGGATTCAGGAAAGCGAAAAATACTGAAACAACACTAGCTATTACTATAACATAACTATCAGAAGCATTAGCAAACAAATAACAGTGTTACATCGTTCTCAGAGATGTATCTAAAGTAATTGATAAAGTTTGGCATAATGGTTTGAAGTATAAAATACTTAACACAGAGTACTGGACGTATTATAAAAAAAAACTATTAAGCAGCTTCCTCAACAAAAGAACAGAATGCATCACAATCGCGAATTCTGCTGGAACAAGTTTGCAATAAGAAGTGGAGTACCACAAGGAAGTTCTCTCTCACCTAAACTCTACGCACTGTACACCTCGAATACTCCTCCCTCCACAATGTACTGCACGAATATTATATATACTGATGACATCACGCAAATTGTTACCCATAAAACCAAATAAAAGATAAATAAAAATAATTTCTAGAACAGTTGAAAAGAAATAAAACAAATTAATAGGAAAATAAGTGGAAAATAAAAACTAATAGTTAAATTCAAACCAATGACGCTAGTTGTAAGGAAAACTCAACCAATAATAATAGATGGACAATATATACTATACTCCAAGGAAGAAACAATACTGGGTATGCACTTAAAAATGACTTGAAAATGTCAGAAGAGAGGAAACACTAAAAATCAATATATGTCTAGTACATGCACACTACAGGAACCTGGAAATCAGTAACCACAGATACTTGAAACAAAGCAAAAGTTGCAACTAGCACACTAAGAACATTATCAGGTCTAACAACCAACATGAAACTCCATCTGCTCAAACCATGTATTCTTCCCATACTCACCTACCCTGCATACCCATTATATTAAGTTACTAAAGCTGCAATATTAAGTCTACAAACAGTACAAAGTACAGCCATAAAATTTGCTCTGAATGTGAAATACACAGATACTCCGACCTCATATTTACATGAGCTTGCAAAACTAAAATCACTAAACATTGTTCTATATGAAAAAGCACTAGCAACAAAAGAACGATTGTTACGCACCGTATAAAACTTGATTCATGATCAAATAAATGAGAATATAACATAAGTAGAGCATGGCTGGTTTAATAAATTAATAATACGTATAAATAAAGGAGCACCTCAACCATAGTATATAAAAAAGATAATAAACAAAACTGAATAGTAACAAAATACGAACCAGATACAAACATAGGATCGTATCGAAATCTATAACAATATTATATATATTATATATAATATAATATAATATATATTATAAAACAATAATATAAATAAAGGAGTACCTCAACCATGGTATATAAAAATATAATAAACAAAATTGAATAGTAACAAAATAGGAACCAGGTACAAACATAGGATCGTATCGACATCTATAACAATATTATTTTCTTTCTTCCACTCAACCTGGACATACCCACCACTATTACCATTATCTCCAGCCTTATGCAGAGGAGGATTTTTGGCTGGATTGACCAGTGTCTGTTTACTTGCGGAATCCATAACAATTTACCCATAAAGAAAGTGTTTGAGTTGATACAAAGCTAAAACGCTGTATTTTTTTTAATTTGTTTATTTATTTATTTATTTTTTATTTACTATTATTATTATTATTGTTGTTATATATATATATATATATATATATATATATATATATATATATATATATATATATATATATATATATATATATATATATATATATATATATATATATATATATATATATATATATATATATATATATATATATTTTTTTTTACCTTGCGTTGAGTTATAGAGAAGCTAACGCAAGCTATAGAGAAGCTAAGGCACAAAGACCCACACAGGGCAGCGGCTTGCTTTCTCATGTTAGGTCACACAGAATCGCTGTACGTACTATGTCTAGCATCAAACATGCCTAGAATAAAAAAAAATAAACAAATAAATAAATAAATAAATAATGATAATAACAACAATAATAATAATAGTAATAAATAATAATAATAATAATAATAATAATAATAATAATAATAATAATAATAACAATAATAATAATAAAATGTAAAGGTCCCTTAAACAAAGATAAGAAAATCAAACTACTTAAACCAAGAACACTAATCGGATTCATGTTACCAGGATTTTTAATGCTAATGAGCAATTTCTTGTTTTGCCACTCAATGAAGACAATGAAAATCTTTGCTAAAGAAGTAAAAACCACCCTGGACAGAAATGACTTCACCCTTTTAATGTCTCCTGAATTAAAAGTAAAGAAAATTCTTAATAACTAGGGTTGATGACCTGAGATATGACTGGGGAGAAGAAGCTGCTGATGAGCTGATAACTAAAAACACATGGATGGAAGATGACTTGGAGAGTGTATATGAATTCCCTAACTCATTAACACTAAAAGTGACATTCAGGCAGCATTTAGCATGTAAATGTACAGAGAAAGGTTTACTACCTTTCTATATCAGCATTCCACCAAATGAGATAAAACAAGAGACATTTATAACGATTCAGTGTTTCATGAAATGTTATCAGTTAGAAAATCACTATTCTCTTAGTGTAGCAAAGAAGAGCATATATGGCATCAATGCAGATAACAGACTAAAACATGAATAAACTGTGGGGAAAATCATAGCACACTAGCTCTGAAATGTACTGAAAGGAAGAATAATCTAAAGCACAAAAAGGAAAGAAGGAACAAAATGACAAAACATAGCATTCAGGTATCACACATACACGTGGGATCTCTACAACATCAATAATAACCCATCATTTTAAAGTATCAGAGGTCACAAGAGAGGAAACACTAAAAATCAATATATGTCTAGTACATGCACAATACAGGAACCTGGAAATGCCGGGGACCCATGAAGAAGAACTAAATAAAATCTTAACTGCTAATAAGTTGCCCAATATAGTAATACCAGACTGTCCCAACTTTCAGGAAATACTCACCAGGCAAAAGGTACTTCAGCCTTCCACCACCAGAAACTCATGCGCTTTCTGCCCGGAACAATGTCAAGACCGCTCTCTGACAGGATTAGAACGGCCACCATTTTTAGGAACAGGCTGTAGGTAGGCAAACTTCCAACAAGAAGGAAAGATATATGCTGACAGAGAGACTTGAAAGAGTTTGAACAGGCAAGGTGCAAGCATGGAGACGCAGTTTCGGAGAACAATAGGAGGTCAAACAGGTCCATAAGCCTTCCGAGGGTTTAAGCCAGCAAGGGCATGGAAAACATCATTGCAAAAAAAATTAACAGGTAGCATGAAGTAGTCAGAGGGTGGAGGAGAGGGAGGAACAAGCCCTGAATCGTCCAAGGTAGAGGTTTTAGTAAAGTTTAGGCGAAGAATTCAGCTTTAGAGATAGATGTGATAGCAGTGGTACCATCTAGTTGAAATAAAGAAGGGAAAAAATAAGATTCAAAGTTATTGGAGATGTTTTCAGCTAGATGCTAGAAGTCACGAGAAGAGTTAGATCTTGAAAGATTTTGACACTTTCTATTAATGAAGGAGTTTTTTGGCTAGTTGGAGAATAAATTTGGTATGGTTCCGGGCAAAACTATAAAGTGCATGAAATTCTGGTGATGGAAGGCTCATGAACTTGTCGGCCACCTCTCTATTATGTATAACACGAGAACAGGCTGCGTTAAACCAAGGTTTGGAAGGTTTAGATCGAGAAAAAGAGTGAGTAATATACGCCTCCATGCCATATACGCTCGGCACAAAGAGACAGGTCTGACACGGAAGCAGTAGTCATTTCAAGGAAAATCAGCAAAATACCTCCTCAGCTCAACTCAACTAGAAAAACTAGGCGCCAGAGGCACCTCCGCTTAGGGGGATCCTAAGGAGGGATTGGAGTGATATGGCAAAATACAGATATTAAATTGTGATCGGAGGAGCCCAACGGAGACGATAGGATAACAGCATAAACAGAAGGATTAGAGGTTAGAGAAAGATCAAGAATGTTGGGCGTATCTCCAAGACGGTCATGAATGCGAGTAGGGTGTTGCACCAATTGCTTTAGGTCGTGGAGGATAGCAAAGTCGAAGGCTAGTTCACCAGGATGGTCAGTGAATGAAAGGAAAGCCAAAGCTGGTGGTGAACATTGAAGTCTCCAAGAATGGATATCACCGCAAAAGGGAAGAGAGTCAGAATGTGCTTCGCTTTGAAGGGTAAGTAAGTAGTCAAGGAATTTCTCATAGTCAGAGGAGTTAGGTGAGAGGTGTACAGCACAGACAAATTTAGCTTGAGAGTTACTCTGTAGTCGTAACCAGATGGTGGAAAACTCGGAAGATTCAATAACGTGGGCACATAAACGCAACATCCAGCTTTGGATTGGAAATGAGGAGAAAGAAAGTAGAAAGGAACAGAAAAAGGGGCAGCTGTCAGTTACCTCAGACACCTGTGTTTCAGTGAGGAAAAGAAGATAAGGTTTAGTAGAGGAGAGGTGATGTTCTACGTACTAAAAATTAGATCTGAGACCATGAATGTTGTATAAGTTAATGAAGAAAAAGTTGAGGGGCATGTCAAGACACGTAGCCTCGATACCAGAAGAGCAGTCCGACCTGGAGATATTTGTGGTCCCCTTCCCAGATGGGGATTCCGAGGCTGGTGTAGGAGTGGCCGTGATAGTTTAGAATTTTGAGTGAAGGGTGTGTGTGTAATTAGGTGCTTGTAGTTTTGTGTGAAGAAAGGAATTTGATCCAGTGCTTTAGACCTCAATGGGAGTAATTATCGTTTCGGCAGGTGCCTACTGCCTCCTCCTGTACATTACTCTTATAATTACCGATTCATCTATTCAACAAAAAATTGAAATCGATGGAGAAACAAATATTGTCTACGGAAGCCAAAAAATTTGGACTAAACATTTTAACACTACGAGAAAGAGGTTGGCCCGAGGATCAGTTTACTGTAGAAGACTTAAAGAATTATAAGGTAACACATATAAATGGATTTATAAGAAAAACAAATATAACGAAGAACAAGTTTTTAAAGATGATCCAGGGAAAAGAGAACTTAAAGACTGGAGGAACACAATAGACAGAGATCAGGTCTGTAAAACAAGACCAGGCCCTAGATCCACAAAACTTAACGACAGGCTAGCGAACATGCGAGTGTCGCAAAGTGTCATCCGTATTTAAATGGTACCCACAAACGCATCGAATGTCGATAACCTGTCGCTATCCACGATCTTTTCGTGTCGCTAATAATTACACCTCCCGAGGTGTAGTAAAGGCCTTGCTATTTCTTATATAAATATTTATGCGTAATATATATATATATATATATATATATATATATATATATATATATATATATATATATATATATATATATATATATATATATATATATATATATATATATATATATATATATATATATATATATATATATATATATATATATATATATATATATATATATATATATATATATATATATATTGCTATTTCCAAGCTTTACCACCAAGGAAACGTGATTTTGTGATGCACAAAGCAAAATCTTGCATGTCACACCGAAAATAAGGCTAAAGATAAGGAGGAAAGTTCTACCGTTCACAAACAGTCGCTCCCACCGCCATACAGTATATTGTTTCCCCCGCTGCCTACCTGCAATGAAAATCGTCTTGGCATAATTGCCTTCAGGAGGAAGAGGAGCTTTAGGGATTGCCTTGACCTCCTTTCATTGAGTGAAAATGAGCTTATGCACAAATATCACTTTCCTCATCATAAACTGCTCATCACGTTTGAGGGGTTGGACCGTTTCTTGCAAAGGAGGTCTCAACGTAGCCCCTCACTGCCTACCCACACCAAGGTTTTCCTCGCTCTGAGGATCTTTGCCAGTGGCTCCTTTCAAAATGTCATCGAAGACACTGCTGGTAAGATACCCATGTTTATTGGCTGGCTGTTTTTGGCCTTATTACTGTTCTATTCTCTTACATTCTTATGCATGTACCTTTACATTTACCTGAAATGGAAATACAAGGTGGGGAAGACTTGCCCCTGCACTTTAGGGGGTTCAGGGGGGTGGGAGGCCATCCCCCCTCCAGAGGTTAGGTTAGGTTAGTCGCCGTACACTTTTATATGATACATTACCTAACCTAACGTAACCACGGGGGCTTACCCCGCTCTAGATCCACCTTTAAAGACACTAATATAAGTTAGCAATACATAACATGGCCTAACACCGGGGGGGCTTTGCCACCTCTGGAACACCACTGAAGGACGGGGGCACTTCTCCCCAACTTTATATATATGTTTAAGGTATATCAAGAGGTATATGTGAAAAAAAAAAAAAAATGGAAGATAATATACCTGTAACAAGACCGGGAAAGAATTCTAGATAATTACCACTTTTAAAAAGACTTAAACTGCACAATATCCAATGAATATTTTTCTGGGTGAATAAACTGATGTTCAGTACAGGGAATACCATTTAAGTGAAGCCAGACACATTGGTCTGGGCCAGTGGGGTGAATACCCCGTTACTTTAAATGAAATAAAATAAAATTAATTCAATAAAATACCAACCGTCTCATTTCTAGCACTTCAGGTGTTAAAGGCTCATCCCATTTTTTTTTATGTTTGTTTCCTTTATTAGTGATCTTTTATAATTTTTACCATACCTATAATTCTGTTTTTAATATCAATATTTTAAACCATATATTTTTCTTTTCTTTTAAGTTTTGTAGCAGCGCCATATGACCTCGATGTTACGGCACCATTACTCAAATCAATCAATCAATCTCCAGGATCAGAAATTTCCAAATGGTTAGTGGGGCCACTGATGGTAAAATTTACAATGTATTTTGTCTTACATTTGGTGCTAGTACTATACTCAATCATTTCGATTAATTTTCTTTCGAGTGAAAGGTATCTGAAAGCTACAAGCTTCTGTTAAACATTAATAAATTTTCTTAATATATGTATAATGTATGCATATCCAGTACAGGGTCTTTTGTGTGCACAAACACCCACTTTGCTATCAAGGCCCCTGGTGTAGATGAGACCCTGTATTTTAATCGCAAAAGGTATCACTCCATGAACATTAAATTTGTTTGTGATACGACTGGAGTGATCCTCAACTACTGTTCAAGATTTCCTGGTATAGTAATATTGCATTACAAGTTTACCTGGCCATGCACTATATTTAATTTCATAACATGCCATACTGTGATAAACCATGACAGTAGATATAGATAAACAGATTAAATGTGCAAAAAAAAAATTGTGATTAACTCTCTGCCAAACTTATTTTGTATATACTTTGTACAGACTGTTTATGTTTAAATATACATGTATTTCCTTCTAGGTGCTATACATGATGCTTTCGTGTCTAGCGACTGTAATTTGAAACAGCGGTTTGAGGAAGGGGAGTTTGGGGAGTACCTGCTCGTTGGTGAGTATCTACATTCAAAGTGCATAACAAGGTATAGATATTTGTAAGCCATATATTATATGTAATAATACCATTCACTGTCAGACCACCTGTCACTTCAGTGAATGCAAACTTACACCTACCTCCTCATGTATGCGTTCCTATTGGTTGTAATACTATTTTTCTTCACATTGTTAACTTACCTAATAATAATTTGCTTCATATTTCCATCAGAAGAAAACTTTGACACCATACCACTTCATGGGTGATAAGAAGCCTACTTCATTACTGAATCATAAGCATTCTGAGTTGGGGTCATAATATTGCAGGCAATAGTGGGTATCCCCTTGAACCTCATCTCATGGTGCCAGAGGGCAACTCCACTATAGCAGCAGAGCAGCTATATAAAAGGGCTCATGCTCAGACAATCGGAATGCTTAAGATGCGCTTCAGGTAATGAATATAACATCTCGCTCTCTCCAAAACAGTAACATGTAGAGTATGACCTGCCATTGAAATCATTAAACATTTGTAAACATTTTGTTTTTGTTATAATATTATAATATGCCGCATAGATAAATTTAATTAAGGGATCACCTCTTTTACAAGTACTATGATATCTCGCTTTTCACAGATACCTGCACTCTTCTGGTGAATGCCTAGAATACTGTCCAATCAAGTGTGCTAAAATCATAAATGCATGATTTCTCCAGCATAATTACTGCACCAAGCGTAATATTCCCGTTCCTGCTAATATATGTACTTGTCACACTTTTTTTTTAATGTAGTTAACAGGAAATATTAATATCAAGGACATTAGATTTAACAAATTAGTCATGATTGTTCTTACACTTGTTGTTATGGTATTTAAAGTGGTGTTATGTGCACTGATTCTTAGCGTAAAATATACATGTTTTTATATACAATGGTGTCCTGAAATTAAATAGGGTTATAGCAAATTTCGGAGCGTCAGAAAGTGAAATATCTAATTAGAAGACTCATCTCATACGATATAAACTTTAAAGAAATAGAAGGTTTAGGTTCCAACCCCCAGACCTATCAGCCGCACACAGAGGTCTCATCTTTTAATTACAGATACCACCTCTTGCGAATGAAAAGGTATCACATGCTGTGCTGCAGAGAGGTCAGCGTGCTCCAAGCAGAGTTGTTCAGCAGGAAATTATGCGAAATTTCTACCAGCAATAAAATATATAAATCAATAGAGTATAGAGATCACTGCAACATTTAGTATCATTCCAGAATGAAACAGATTGCAAATATTAGGAATGAATAATACAAATAAATAAAAATAATAAGAATAAGTGCTGTAGATTTATTTTTATACAAAAAAAAATGAAGCACCAAAACCTTTGGTAGCACGAGGTGAAAAAAAAAAAAAAAAAACGATGGATGGTCTGTTCCTCTAAGGTTTTGATATCTAGAATTTTTACTTAGTAGCCATGGAGGATTCGATTACA
The DNA here is from genome assembly GCF_035594125.1 of Scylla paramamosain. Taxonomy (NCBI): domain Eukaryota; kingdom Metazoa; phylum Arthropoda; class Malacostraca; order Decapoda; family Portunidae; genus Scylla; species Scylla paramamosain. The sequence continues at coordinate 19,795,582 of NC_087166.1, read as the reverse complement.
TGGTGTGGCCCAAAGAACAGTGAATCAAATTTAGAGTTACGACCGTGAACTCTGGGGAAGACTATATCGTCGATTTCATTGGAAGAATCTGTCGCTCTACAATGTTATTTCCGCATCTCAGCTTGCGATGCAGTGAAGCGATCGTGAATAAGCTTATGAGTGAACTGAAAATCGCGGACACAACATTTGACACAGTCATCATGTTGTAGACAGGATGCGGCGAGCAGTGGAAAAATTCATATGGAAGACGCCTGCCGTTACCAAACAGCACGAAATGTAGGGATTCGTTGATTGTGGAGTGGATTGCTGAGTTGATAGAGCTGGTATCTGAGGATGCCATACGTCCCAGGAGTGCTTTGCTTTTGTTATGTAACGCAGAACGTCAAGGATACGTTCATTACAACGCTCTACTTTGTCGTTTGAACTGGGTGAGTGAGGAACAATGTTACATTTCTTGATGTGAAATTCTTTACAAATCTCCTGTAAAACAGAGTTATTGAATTCAGAGCCATTGTCAGATAAGATGACAAATTATGTTGTCAGTGATTGCGCAACCAACAGAACTAGCAGTTTTGTCCTAGAGACCGACAAGAATGGTGAAATGAGTGAAACTATCCACACAAACTAGAAGATACTGATAACCGTTCTCTGTAAGTGGAAGTTTGAACAGATCAACAGAGACTGAATCCCAAGGAGAGGAAGGGATCGGGTATGTAAATGATGGACTGTCATTTGCGAGTGATGGTCGGTGTGAAGCACACTAAAAACAGAGCATATAATGTTGAAAGATATCTTTCCTCATAGTCGGCCAGAAATATGAACGTTTTGCCTGCGTGAGGCATCTGACCCGACCTAGATGTACTGCGTGGAGTGAATCTTGATTATGGTGAAGTATGATACTCACTAGCGACTGAGGTATCACGAGCTGAGATGAGCGCTCTCTAGAATCGTCAGTAGAGACATCACTCGACTTGTCTAAGAGATTGTCTTGTATGAAACACGTATCAGCATTCACTTGCAACTTTAGAAGATTTGTCTCATCACCAGATTCGAGGTAATAAGCAACACTAGAACAAAAGGCGTCTGAATGTTGATGTTTCCTTATTTCATCCATGGTTGGCATGGCAGGATTTTCCGTCATGACGAAGATAGTAGTAATATTGTGTGATAGTGCATCTGCCACTGAGTTTCCCCTACTAGGAATATATGAAATTGTAGGATAAAATTCTTGAATCATGAGATGCCAGCGAGCAAATTGACCTGTGAAGTTGTTGCCTTTGAAGGTCTGTGTGACAGCATAATGATCAGTGTTAACATGAATCTTATAGGCTAAGATAAGTTCACGGAAATTACGTAACGCCCAGATCACAGCGAGACTTTCACGCTTTATGACCTCATAATATTGCTCTGCCTTGTTGAGAAGTCTGCTAGCGTAAGCTAATACGCGATGTTTACCGAGTGAATCCTTCTGCATGAGAACAGCACCGATTCCAAAGCCAGAAGCGTCAGTGTATAAGATGAAATCTTTCTCGAAATTTGGAAAAGCAAGAACTGGTGCTTGACGCAAGCCAGTTTTGAGAAGATCAAAGGCATCTTGTTCCTTTTCAGACCAGATGAATGGAACATTTTTCTTGTTGAGCGATAAGGCTATTTTTTTTTTTTTTTATGAAATGGCGATAAAATTCAGCAAGACCGATGAATTGCCTACTAATCTGTTCCTACTAATCGATACTAGTATGACAAGGAAATTTTTTTTTCACAGTATTTGCCTTGTCATCTAAGGTGTGAATACCATCTCTGTTGCCTTTTTGACCAAGGAATTTGACTTGCTATTTGAGAAACGAACATTTGCTGAGTTTGAGCTTTAAACCAGCAGCTTGAAAGCGCGACAGAACAAGAGACAGCGTGTAAAAAATGATCCTGTAAAGATAACATTATCAAGGAAGCAGAACACTATTTTCCGATGAGACCTGAGAGAACAGAATTCATCAATCTCTGAAACGTTAGAGGCGAATTACGTAGACTTTGGGGCATGCGTTTGAACATAAATTGGCCAGAGAAGGTAGTAAGAGGCCGTGAACTTTCCTCTAATCCAGCTTGGAAGAATCCAGAGTGTAAGTCTAAAATACCACATTTGAATCACAGAGAGACGGAAGATCACCTAACCTAGACATAGGATAACAATCAGGAATGGTAGATGAGTTGAGTTTTCTGAAGTCGGGAACGACATGCCAATCGCCTTGTTTATTTCGAACGAGTAACAAGGAAGCATTATGAGGTGAACAGGAAGGTTCCACTACATCCTAAAGTAACATACCTCGACAGCTTCATCAAGCAGAACACGACGACAGTGTGGCACCCTATAGCTGGGGGTGTAAGATGGTCTGGACCCAGGCGTCAGATGAACAACATGAGTGATGACGTCTGTGTGGCCCAGAGGTTCACCAGGGAGCGAGACAACGTTCTTGAAAGAATTTAGGAGAGCGAGTAATTCATGATGAGATTCTGAGAAATCAAGTACAAATATGTGATCATTCGTGATAGGCGGGAGAGAAGACATGTCATGGCTGTCAGATGCATATATATATATATATATATATATATATATATATATATATATATATATATATATATATATATATATATATATATATATATATATATATATATATATATATATATATATATATATATATATATATATATATATATATATATATATATATATATATATTATCAGTTCCTTTTAAAACACTACATGTAAATTTCATTATTGATAATCCACTCTTACCTTACGTGAGGCTGACTGGATTTGCATATCCGCGGTATATTAAGAGGAACACTAGACAGGCACACTCTCATTTCTTCTTCAACGCTTAGCAGTCTTGACCTTACTTTTTTTATGTTAGTGAGAGTTGAGAACCCTAGTTCACACAAATACAAGGTTGAAAACTGGAGAAGAATTTTTTGAGCTTTTTTTCTCGCTAAGTCTGGGAATTCTTTCTCAATATCAATCCAGAAAGTTTCAAGTGACGCTTCCTTGTGCTTAAGTTTCTGAGTGCGATCATTACGGATGTCTGTTAGCTCCTCTTCCTCACTGAGACTAAGTTGTTGTGAGTTTGATGGATCATGAATGAATGGATTTCTCAGCCAATCGTAACTTTCAACAGATATTTTTGGAAAATACTTTTCATTGTTTTTCTAGGTGCTCACATATCAGTGAAACAATGTCTTTGTTTTTTTTTTTTTTTTTGTAGCAGCAGTTTTTGGAAACATATCCAAGTTGCCATCTTTCACTTTAACATTCCAGAGCCTATTTTTTCTGCCAGAACCTTAATTTTATGTGAAGAAGATAACAGATTTTCCAGTCTCCCTTGCATGGTAGTACTGACATTGCTCAGATATTTAAAAATATCAGATAAGTAACATAATTTGACAGCGAGTAATTCACAGAATTCAAGATTTCCTTCAAGAGTAAGGAATGTGAGCATTTCTTCCTTCAGCTCCTGTACTCGAGGAAACACCCTGCCTCTTGATAAACATCTAACTTCTGTGTGCAAGATAAGGGCTACATGAGGAGCCCCCATTTCTTCACAAAGTAGGGAAAACAAGCATGACTTAATTGGACTGCTCTTGATCAAGTTTACCATTTTTACAATGTCATCAAGAACAGATTTGAATTTGCTTCCCAGTGTTTTAGTAACAAGAGCTTCACGGTGCAAAAAACAGTTGGTTGAAATCAATTCTGGATTTTCTTTTTTCACTGATACAAAACCTTTCACTGATCCTACCACTGAAGGAGCACCATCCGTGCAAATCCCTACACATGATTTCCATATCAAATCAACCGTCAGTAAATAGTCACTCTCTGTAGAAAATATATCTCGTCCTGTGGTTTGCACTAGTTCTTTGCAGCATAAAAAACTGCTCTGCTATTTTATTGCCGCATGAACAGTCCAACGTCAGTTGACTCATCTACTTGTAAGGCATACATTCCTTTTTCTTTTACAAGTTCACAGACACTTTTTTTTTCAATATCAGATGACATTTCGATTCATTTACTAATAGTATAATCAGAGAGAGAAATTTTCTTCACTTCTTTTTCAGCTTCAGCCCCAAACATTGTTTTCACTATAGCACAACATGATGGAAGAATGAGAGATTCACCAATTATATTGGGCTTCATAGTTTAGGCAGTTAATTCTGCTACTAAATAGCTTGCTTTTTGAGCCTTCTCTGCTACTTTAACTTTTTTTTTTTTTCTCAAAACTGCACCTTTGTTGTTTGTTGTCATTTAAGAGACTCTTGAAATAATCCAGAGGTTTATCAGAAAAGGTAACTGTGTTTTGTAGTTAAATGTCTCTTCATTTTACTAGGAACCATGGCTTCATTCGATAGTTCAGTACCACACACAACACATTTTGGTTTAGGACCAAGTTCATCGTCAGTCACACCATGTGAACCCCAGTGCTAGGTAGTTGTCTTGATATGAGCGACGTGGCTTACTTTTGTTAGCAACTGCCATTGTCTTAGGTCTACACTTGGGACAGCAGAATTAGGCTTATCATCAACCATTACGTCACTTCCACTAGCCTTCTCATCATTTACGCTTCTTTACGATGAACTGATTAATTTTTCTCAGGTTTTGAAAAAAAAAGAAAAAAAAAACGAATATGACAACCAAAAGAGTAACTTTCTGCAGTCACTGTCAAGTTTACATTGACACACACTAGTTACTAGGGAGTAGGGAGCGGCTGGGAGCAAGCTGCTTACAGGCGCGTACTGGACACGTACTTGACCAGTCTGTCATTCCCAGTACAAGTATTATTCTTGCCGATCAATGTGAGGAATTCTCGAAACCTAGCAAAGTTATATTACTTTCGCGGCACACCAAGGATATAATGGCAGCACACTAGTGTGCCGCGGCACACACTTTGGGAATCACTGCTTTAGGGAAAGTGCGGAGTGGAGTGGTAGTAGGGAGCCGTGAGCTGCGCAGTTCCGCTGTCGTAGCAAAACGTAAACCAAAACAGAGGCCTTGTTCCCACTCACACCTCTCTCGCCTGACGACACTAACCTTTATAAAAAAAAAAAAAAAACTTAAATCCTTTATTTACCTCCACCCCACCGTCCACGTCACTCCAACATTATACACACATACCGCCACACTCGTCACTGCCTACAGCCCAAAACTGAACTGTGAAACCTTAACTCATTGTAAAGTAACCAACTACAACGTGGATTACGGTCCTGTCTGCAAGAGGTAAGGATCTGGGAAGCTGTACGCATCTACGCGAATAATACTCCTACGCTGATAATACCACCCTGCACTTTTCACGTCTTTTCGTAGACGTTCAACCCTTCATGAACTATACATTTCACGCAGGGAAGCCACGGAACGCCTGACTTCTGATTTCTTAAAATTTCACATTGGGGCAGAGCAAACTTAGTACTGCTCAATGAGTAAAAAAAATAAATAAATTCCTTCATCTATCAACTTGACACAATCTTTCAGATAACTATTCCATTTTTTTTCAATGATACTCATTGTCCCCCTCTTCTACACTGAACATCCTCAGTCTGATCATTACTGATAATCTAAAATGAAAACTTCACATGTCATCTTTAGCTAAAAACAACTTTTATGAAGTTTGGCATTGAGTCGTCTCCCCAAGTTTTATTCACTCTCCAGCTCCTAACTCCGTACAAGGACCTTATCAGTCCATGGAATATGCTTCATATGTATGAGGGTGTTATACCGTTCCTTTAGACAGGGAGGAATCAAAAACTTTTCGTCTTATCAACACTTCTTCTGTAACTATCTTCAACCTCTCTCTCATCGTTGTAATGTTCCATCTTTTTCTATCTTATACGGCCATCTTTATGCATACTGCTCTTCTCATCTTACTAATTGAAAGATTGCCCTCCTCCTGCAGCCTTGTTGCACAAAACTTTTTTTTTTTTACCCCTATTCTGTCCATTCCCTATTATATATATATATATATATATATATATATATATATATATATATATATATATATATATATATATATATATATATATATATATATATATATATATATATATATATATATATATATATATCTGTGTGTGTGTGTGTGTGTGTATGTGTGTGTGTGTGTGTGTGTGAGTGTGTGAGTGTGTGTGTGTATGAGTGTGTGTGTGTGTGAGTGTGTGTGTGTGTGTGTATATATATATATATATATATATATATATATATATATATATATATATATATATATATATATATATATATATATATATATATATATATATATATATATATATATATATATATATATATATATATATATATATATATATATATATATATATATATATATAAGAAAGGGTGACAACATAAGCAGAAGGATTAGAGGTCAGGAAAAGGTCAAGAATGTTGGGCGTATCTCCAAGACGGTCAGAAATACGAGTAGGGTGTTGCACCAATTGCTCTGCCTCATGGAGGGTAGCAAAGTTGAAGGCTAGTTCACCAGGATGGTCAGTGAAGGGAGAGGAAAGCTAAAGCTGGTGGTGAACATTGAAGTCTCCAAGGATGGAGATCTCTGCAAAAGGGAAGAGGGTCAGAATGTGCTCCACTTTGGAAGTTAAGTAGTCAAAGAATTTCTTATAGTCAGAGGAGTTAGGAGAGAGGTATACAGCACAGATAAATTTAGTATGAGAATGACTCTGTAGTCGTAGCCAGATGGTGGAAAACTCGGAAGATTCAAGAGCGTGGGCACGAGAGCAGGTTAAGTCATTGCGCACATAAACGCAGCATCCAGCTTTGGATCGAAAATGAGGATAGAGAAAGTAGGAGGGAACAGAAACCTTGGTTTAACACAGCTTGTTCTCATGCTATACATGATAGAGAGGTGGCCCACAAAAGATACTTAAGCCTTCCATCACCAGAATCTCATGCACTTTATATTTCTGCACGGAACCATGCCAAGTCTGTTCTCCAACTAGCCAAAAACTCTTTGCTCAAACCTTTGCTAAAAACTCTACCTTGGAGGATTCTGGGGTTGTTCCTCCCTCTCTTCCACCCTCTGACTATTTCATGTTACCTATTAAAATTCTTCGCAATGATGTTTTCCATGCCCTCGCTGGCCCAAACCCTCGGAAGGCTTATGGACCTGATGGGGTCCCTCCTATTGTTCTCCGAAACTGTGCCTCCGTGCTTACACCTTGCCTAGTCAAACTATTTCAACTCTGTCTGTCATCATCTACTTTTCCTTCTTGCTGGAAGTTCAACCTGTTCCTAAAAAGGGTGACCGCTCTAATCCCTCAGACTACCGTCCTATTGCTTTAATTTCCTGCTTATCTAAAGTTTTTGAATCTATCCTCAACAGGAAGATTCTTAAACATCTATCACTTCACAACCTTCTATCTGATCGCCAGTATGGGTTCCGTCAAGACCGCTCTGCTGGTGATCTTCTGGCTTTCCTTACTGAGTCTTGGTCATCCTCTTTTAGAGACTTTGGTGAAACTTTTGCTGTTGCCTTGGACATATCAAAAGCCTTTGATAGAGTCTGGCACAAAGCTTTGATTTCCAAACTACCCTCCTACGGTTTCTATCCTTCTCTCTGTAACTTCATATCAAGTTTCCTTTCTGACCGTTCTATTGCTGCTGTGGTAGACGGTCACTGTTCTTCTCCTAAATCTATTAACAGTTGTGTTCCTCAGGGTTCTGTCCTGTCACCCACTCTCTTCTTATTATTCATTAATGATCTTCTAAACCAAACTTCTTGTCCTATCCACTCCTATGCTGATGATACCACCCTGCACTTTTCCACGTCTTTTCATAGACGTCCTACCCTTCAGAAGGTAAACATATCACGCAGGGAAGCCACAGAACGCCTGACTTCTGATCTTTCTAAAATTTCTGATTGGGGCAGAGCAAACTTGGTATTGTTCAATGCCTCTAAAACTCAATTCCTCCATCTATCAACTCGACACAACCTTCCAGACAACTATCCCCTCTTCTTCAATGACACTCAACTGTCCTCCTCTTCTACACTGAACATCCTCGGTCTGTCTTTTACTTATAATCTGAACTGGAAACTTCACATCTCATCTTTAGGTAAAACAGCTTCTGTGAACTTAGGTGTTCTGAGACGTCTCCGCCAGTTTTTCTCATCCCCCAAGCTGCTAACTCTGTACAAGGGCCTTATCCGTCCATGTATGGAGTATGCTTCACATGTCTGGAGGGGTTCCACTCATACTGCTCTTCTAGACAGGGTGGAATCAAAAGCTTTTCGTCTCATCAACTCCTCTCCTCTAACTGACTGTCTTCAGCCTCTCTCTCACCGCCGCAATGTTGCACATCTAGCTGTCTTCTACAGCTATTTTCATGCCAACTGCTCTTCTGATCTTGCTAACTGCATGCCTCCCCTCCTTCCGCGGCCTCGCTGCACAAGACTTTCTTCTTTCTCTCACCCCTATTCTGTCCACCTCTCTAACGCAAGAGTTAACCAGTATTCTCAATCATTCATCCCTTTCTCTGGTAAACTCTGGAACTCCCTGCCTGCTTCCGTATTTCCACCTTCCTATGACTTGAATTCCTTTAAGAGGGAGGTTTCAAGACACTTATCCACCAATTTTTGACCACTGCTTTGACCCTTTTATGGGACTGGCATTTCAGTGGGCATTTTTTTTTTATTTGATTTTTGTTGCCCTTGGCCAGTATCCTTCCTACATAAAAAAAAAATACATATATATCTGTGTGTGTGTATGTGTGTGTGTGTGTGTGTGTGTGTGTGTGTGTGTGTGTGTGTGTGTGTGTGTGTGTATGTGTGTGTGTGTGTGTGTGTATAACTCCTCTCGTGATTTATGGCACCTAGCCTAAAACATTTCCATTAACTTTCGTTCTCCATTTCCCCCTTTTGTATTTTAACCTGATGGCACAACTGCTATATCATATATTTCTAATGCTGAAGTCTTCGCTGAGACCTTTGGTAAGAAATTTAAGGGTTTGTTCCTCCCTCTCCTCCACCATCCAACTCTTTCATGCTACCCATTAAAATTCCTTGCAGTTATGTTCTCCACATCCTCGCTGGCCTTAACTCTTGGAAAGGTTATGGACCTTATTGGGTCCCTCCTTTTGTTTTCCAAAACTGAATCACTGTGCTTACATCTTGCCCAGTCAAGCTCTTCTAACTGCTGTTATGTAGGGCATAAGGTAAGAATGAAGAGGGAAGGGTGATAAGAGAGAGAGAGAGAGAGAGAGAGAGAGAGAGAGAGAGAGAGAGAGAGAGAGAGAGAGAGAGAGAGAGAGAGAGAGAGTGAATGTGGGGATACCTTCTGTGTGATGAGTCTTTGCCTCTCTCTCGCAGTTACATTAAAAGCTTTATACTCTCCACTCAGTTTCCATCCCTATTTAATTTCATAATTTTCCTTCTGGTTCCTCTTGTTAAGCCTCACATAGTTTATAGCAAAAGAGTTGCCCTTTACAACGGCGTAATCAGTATTCATCCTGTCTTCATAGTTTAGTTACTAAAATTTTCCAAAAAGTGTTTTATTGTACCAACTAACGTTGAGTGACGTGAGCAGTGGGGCCGAGTGGAATGTCTCCCCGTTCCTCCCCCTCCCCTCTCCCAAGATTCATAGCCTGGTGACGACTGGGAGGTGATACGCTTCCACTGTCAGTTATAGTCCAGCCACCACAAGAAATAGACATGCGAAGGCAGATTACAGCTATAAGGGCCAGTTGGTTTAAGGGGTATTAAAGCAATTTACTACATTACGCCCTTGCTTATGTGTAATGCTTAAGTGTCTCTAACAGTCTGCCTTTTTGTTTTTTTGGGCAGTTTGTTTGTGTACACAGTGTTTTGTTAAATGCTACTGCGGTCTGTGGCTCTCTCAGTCTCCAGATGTAGTAAATTTTTTTTTTTTCTAGGTTGTGTCGTTTCTGAAAGGGGGCAGAACTTGACATCTGGGGAGGTAGTGTTCTACAAAATTGAGTGGATATTGCCTGGCAGCTCGTGAAGATGGTATTCTGTAGAACACTAGAATCTTTATATGTGTTTGTCGTGGCAATTAATTTTCTCCCAGCTGTTAGAGTGGTTTCGCAGTTGTTGTAATATTCCCTTGCCTGTTGGTTGGTGAAGCAGTCTGGCATCTCATTCGTGTAACCTGGTGTTATGACCGTCTGTGTAAAGGGTAAAAGAGTTAAAAGAGGACCTTGTAACCCATATAAAGCCCTGCACCAAGTCACATGTGTGTTGACTTGGGGGAATTTAGCCCAGTTTATTAATGATCTAAACCAAACTATTTGTCATATGCACCCATGGGTAGGTAAGGATAGGTAAGATAGGAATATGTAGGATTTTTATTTATATAGTGTAGGAAACTTCCATGGTGGAAATTTCCATTGTTTTTGCATCTGTTGAGATGTCGCCACCTAGCACAGACTGATCACGTGGTGCTGACGATATGTCTACACCCACTGCTGGTACCGGCGGCAACTTCCTGAGGCAGTTTTTCGCAAATTTTTCACAAATTATTGATGTTTGAACGCCAGAAATATGTTAGTGTCTATGAGTTGAAATGATGTTTTTAATAGGGTGAGGAGATATGAGTCGCTTGGGTTTATCTTATCCATCACCTTGAAATATCTCACTTCACCGAGTTGGTCTGAGGATGAATCTCCATATGGTTTGTCTTTACTGATTCGAAGCCAAGAAGCCCATCTGATGGCAAGCGGAAATCAGAAATAACATAGAAATCCATTCTCATAACCTTGGAGTTCTTACCCAACCTAATAGGGAGGCAAACAAGACCCAATACTTTAGAGGGATTTGCGAAACACCTCTGGGTTTCAGAGGCCAACGCCACGCGACGCGCTTTTTAGAACTAAATAGGATTCTTCCAACAGCACATTAACTGCCGCACCGGTGTCTATGGCAAATGAAGCCTTCAAAAACACTACTTGTGCAGGGAGAACCATTGCACTCGCCTGAGTAAAGGCAGCAACTAGAGAAGTGCGAATCGCCTCCCAGCAATTCTCAACTGCGACATTGTTCTCTTGATGTTTAACCTGGTTTGTTTCGGACGGGGCGCGTGGCTTCCCTCGACTGGGTACCTCCTGAAGCGCCACTGGTCCTTTGTGTCTGCATCCTTTGTCGCAAGTTCTCCCTCGTGTTACACTCATCAGTAGAATGGGTGCTAGTGTTGTGCACGCGGCAGTATTTAGCAGTTACACCAGAAGATGTAATAACATTTCCCTGAGTGTTACTGTTGTTTACTACTGAGGACTTAGGACGAGTAGCGGCATGACCCCTTGCTTGCCCTTGATGTTGGAAATGCAACAGCTTCCGAGGGCTGAGGATTGACATTGCATTGTCGTGCCTTCCTGAGTTTTTTTTTTTTTTTTGTCCTTCCGTTTGGTAAAGGACCTGTTTGCTGTGTCCAGGTTTATTACAATAATGACACGTCAGTACAGCTGTGTTGTCAGCAGCGGCTTAAGACTCCACACTAGGGTCTTATCTTGGAGATGTTGGTCGAGTGGTGGCGACGGCAGACGCAATATAACGAGCATTTGCCGCTCTTTCATCTAGTTGGGGCTTTAGTCTTTTTGAAAATTCATGGAGATCACCACGCTTAAATTGTAGAGAAAGTAGACCCTTGCGTTCCCTTCCCTTTAACCCTAGCATGTAAGTAAAAATCTACAAAAAAAAATGATGATCCTTGATACTGAGGGGGTCTTGATTAATCCACCCATTGTCCTTTTGGATTCTTACAATGTATGCAGCTGTGACAATGACTTGGGGCTCACCTCGACCTCGAGACCAGGGGCTCTTAGGCCTTTATTGGCCAAGTGTCCTTGTTAGAAGACAGATATCCATACACCGACTTGATTGAAGTACCCAAAAAATTGTCGGAATTAGTAGATCAACTGGCAGTTTCCATAAATGACTTGGGAAACGAATACTCTCATAACCAACACTCTAACAGTCTCAAGCCTTTACTTGATGACAGACTAAAGTTTGTAAAAGTTACTCTTTTGGATGCTCTGAATAATTATGAAACCTATACGTCTGCTCAACGCTCCAAGAGAGGGCTGGTAGATGGAATTGGACAACTATCTCGCATGCTTTTCGGAACTGCCTTAGATAGCGATGTAAATGACTTGCAGAATCGTTATACCGAATTGGTTGCAACAGCTATGTCAACAAATAAAATGGTTCAATTAAACTGCAAGAATATTGAACGCTTGAACCATAATATACATATACAGGAGGAGGCAGTAGACACCTGCCGAAACGATAATAACTCCCAGTGAGGTCTAAAGCACTGTTCAGGGGGTGCTGTGAACTTATCATTAAACCCAGCTGTGACCTCACTGAACGTTTCCCTTTGTGTCTCACAACACAAGGGAGCAGTCACAGCCTGCCCTCTAAAGACAACTCTCTTCCTCCACACAAAACTACAAGCACCTAATAACACACACACCCTTCACTCAAAATTTTTAAAATCATGGTGTAGGGTTTTAAAATCCTACACCAGCCTAGGAGTCCCCATCTGGGGAGGGGACCATAAATGTCCCCAGGTCGGACTGCCTTTCCGTCGACGACCCTAAGTGTCTTGACACCCCCTCAACTTTTTCTTCATTAACTTCTGCAACATTCGCGGTCTAAGATCTAATTTTCAATCTGTAGAACACCACCTCTCCTCTTCTAAACCTCATCTTCTTTTCCTCACTGAAACTCAGGTGTCTGAGGCAACTGACAGTAGCCCCTTTTCTGTTCCCTCCTACTTTCTCTATCCCATCAACTTTTTCTTCATTAACTTCTGCAACATTCGCGGTCTAAGATCTAATTTTCAATCTGTAGAACACCACCTCTCCTCTTCTAAACCTCATCTTCTTTTCCTCACTGAAACTCAGGTGTCTGAGGCAACTGACAGTAGCCCCTTTTTTGTTCCCTCCTACTTTCTCTATCCTCATTTTCGATCCAAAGCTGGATGCTGCGTTTATGTGCGCAATGACTTAACCTGCTCTCGTGCCCACGCTCTTGAATCTTTTGAGTTTTCCACCATCTGGCTACGACTACAGAGTCATTCCCATACTAAATTTATCTGTGCTGTATACCTCTCTCCTAACTCCTCTGACTATAAGAAATTCTTTGGCTACTTAACTTCCAAAGTGGAGCACATTCTGACCCTCTTCCCTTTTGCAGAGATCTCCATTCTTGGAGACTTCAATGTTCACCACCAGCTTTAGCTTTCCTTTCCCTTCACTGACCATCCTGGTGAACTAGCCTACAACTTTGCTATCCTCCATGACCTAGAGGAATTGGTGCAACACCTTACTCGTATTCCTGACCGTCTTGGAGATACGCCCAATATTCTTGACCTTTTCCTGACATCTAATCCTTCTGCTTATGCTGTCACCCTTTCTTCTCCGCTGGGCTCCTCCGACCACAATCTCATATCTTTATCTTGTCCTATCACTCCAATCCCTCCTCAGGATCCCCTAAGGCCTAAGCGAAGGTGCCTCTGGCGTTTTGCCTCTGCTAGTTTGGGGGACCTGAGGAGGTATTTTGCTGATTTTCCTTGGAATGACTACTGCTTCCGTGTCAGAGACCCGTCTTTGTGTGCTGAGCGCATAACAGAGGTGATAGTGTCTGGCATGGAGGCGTACATTCCTCACTCTTTTTCTCGTCCTAAACCTTCTAAACCTTGGTTTAACACAGCTTGTTCTCGTGCTATACATGATAGAGAGGTGGCCCACAAAAGGTACTTAAGCCTTCCATCAGCAGAATCTCATGCACTTTATATTTCTGCCCGGAACCATACCATGTCTGTTTTCCAACTAGCCAAAAGCTCCTTCATTAACAGAAAATGTCAAAACCTTTCAAGATCTAACTCCCCTCGTGATTTCTGGCATCTAACAAAAAAATATCTCCAATAACTTTGCTTCTTCTTCTTTCCCTCCTTTACTTTAACCAGATGGCACCACTGCTATCACATCTATTTCTAAGCTGAACTCTTTGCTCAAACCTTTGCTAAAAACTCTACCTTGGACGATTCTGGGGTTGTTCCTCCCTCTCCTCCACCCTCTGACTACTTCATGCCACGTATTAAAATTCTTCGTAATGATGTTTTCCATGCCCTCGCTGGTCTAAACCCTCGGAAGGCTTATGGACCTGATGGGGTCCCTCCTATTGTTCTCCGAAACTGTGCCTCCGTGCTTGCACCTTGCCTAGTCAAACTCTTTCAGCTCTGTCTGTCAACATTTACCTTTCCTTCTTGCTGGAAGTTTGCCTACATTCAACCTGTTCCTAAAAAGGGTGACCGCTCTAATCCCTCAAACTACCGTCCTATTGCTTTAATTTCCTGCCTATCTAAAGTTTTTGAATCTATCCTCAACAGGAAGATTCTTAAACATCTATCACTTCACAACTTTCTATCTGATCGCCAGTATGGGTTCCATCAAGGCCGCTGTACTGGTGATCTTCTGGCTTTCCTTACTGAGTCTTGGTCATCCTCTTTTAGAGATTTGGGTGAAACTTTTGCTGTTGCCTTGGACATATCAATAGCTTTTGATAGAGTCTGGCACAAAGCTTTGATTTCCAAACTACCCTCCTACGGCTTCTATCCTTCTCTCTGTAACTTCATCTCAAGTTTCCTTTCTGACCGTTCTATTGCTGCTGTGGTAGACGGTCACTATTCTTCTCCTAAATCTATTAACAGTGGTGTTCCTCAGGGATCTGTCCTGTCACCCACTCTCTTCTTATTATTCATTAATGATCTTCTAAACCAAACTTCTTGTCCTATCCACTCCTACGCTGATGATACCACCCTGCACTTTTCCACGTCTTTTCATAGACGTCCAACCCTTCAGGAGGTAAACATATCACGCAGGGAAGCCACAGAACGCCTGACTCCTGATCTTTCTAAAATTTCTGATTGGGGCAGAGCAAACTTGGTATTGTTTAATGCCTCAAAAACTCAATTCTTCCATCTATCAACTCGACACAACCTTCCAGATAACTATCCCCTCTTCAATGACACTCAACTGTCCCCCTCTTGTTCGCTGAACATCCTCGGTCTGTCCTTTACTTATAATCTGAACTGGAAACTTCACATCTCATCTCTAGCTAAAACAGCTTCTATGAAGTTAGGTGTTCTGAGACGTCTCCGCCAGTTTTTCTCACCCCCCCAGCTGCTAACTCTGTACAAGGGCCTTATCCGTCCATGTATGGAGTATGCTTCACATGTCTGGGGGGGTTCCACTCATACTGCTCTTCTAGACAGGGTGGAATCAAAAGCTTTACGTCTCATCAACTCCTCTCCTCTAACTGACTGTCTTCAGCCTCTCTCTCACCGCCGCAATGTTGCATATCTAGCTGTCTTCTACCGCTATTTTCATGCTTACTGTTCTTCTGATCTTGCTAACTGCATGCCTCCCCTCCTTCCGCGGCCTCGCTGCACAAGACTTTCTTCTTTCTCTCACCCCTATTCTGCCCACCTCTCTAACGCAAGAGTTAACCAGTATTCTCAATCATTCATCCCTTTCTCTGGTAAACTCTGGAACTCCCTGCCTGCTTCTGTATTTCCACCTTCCTCTGACTTGAATTCCTTCAAGAGGGAGGTTTCAAGACACTTATCCATCAATTTTTGAGCACTGCTTTGACCCTTTTATGGGACTGGCATTTCAGTGGGCCTTTTTTTTGTTGGATTTTTGTTGGGCATTTTTTTTTGTTGGATTTTTCTGTATTTCCACCTTCCTCTGACTTGAATTCCTTCAAGAGGGAGGTTTCAAGACACTTATCCATCAATTTTTGAGCACTGCTTTGACCCTTTTATGGGACTGGCATTTCAGTGGGCATTTTTTTGGTTGGATTTTTTTTGCCCTTGGCCAGTGTCCTTCCTACCTAAAAAAAAAAAAAAAATTACACTAACCAATTTTTGACTACCCTTAGTGAAGCTTTCGCTAGATTACATGAGCAGTATGCTTTTCACAAAGCTCCTTATTACTTTCTGCTTTGCAAACTTCTGTTACCTCTGTCATGCATACTAATGAATTAGTTCTCTGGAATGTGGTAGATACTTCTCGTGGTAGAGTAACTTCTTCGCTTTTGCCTGTTAAGGATCTAGTGCACGTCTTAACACAGGGTAATTTCTCCCTTCTACCTATATTTATTGTTTAGCTCCATGCTTGTTTCAGATGCAATTGCAGTCCATGTTCCTTTTCGATCACATAGGGTCTACAATGCTTATTACATTGAACCGT
This sequence comes from Scylla paramamosain, assembly GCF_035594125.1. Taxonomy (NCBI): domain Eukaryota; kingdom Metazoa; phylum Arthropoda; class Malacostraca; order Decapoda; family Portunidae; genus Scylla; species Scylla paramamosain. The sequence continues at coordinate 19,779,324 of NC_087166.1, read as the reverse complement.
TCCCTTTTAAGGTAAATAATACCATTCTAACTTTAAACCTCCCACGGTCACTCGTTCTTGAAGACGCTGTCTGTCTCCAATACTTTGTCGGGGATCCCCACGATCTTTTTGATTGAAAAACAGGACAAGTAGGCCTTTATTTTTGTCCGGGTTCACTTTTGCCTTTGTACCATTAACGAAAATTGACGTGTGCTCGTTAGCTCCAACATCTTACTTTCATAAAAGCTTCATGAATCGTCATTATTTCTTCTTTCCTGAATCCATGCCTGTCTGTGAAATGTGCGAAGGGTCGTTATTCTTCCACGGCGTCAGGACACTTTTCCATACCATAACTGTGCTCCTTAACTTCTTCCAAGGTGACTTCTCATTCTGAAAAACTACACCAGGGTTTTATGCCAAAGATTTTCAAAAGATTCTATACCTGGAAAATGAATATTTCCACTGTAAAGTATGTCACCAACTCAATTTCTCAACTGTCTTTTGCAAATTTCTCCTAGTTAGAAACAGCCGTCCATGATTCATTACCTTTCTACTTACAACCTCATACTCATTATCCTTCCTTCATCATACTGTACTGTCTCTTTAGGCGGATTTCGGTTTTGTATAAATTCCTTAACGCCACAGTCTCTCTACAGGAAACAGCCCACGGCACCAGTTTATGACATGGATAGATACATGTCTCTACACTTGTTTCTCGCGAGAACGCTCGAGGCAGGTGACCGAGCGATGTACCCATAGGTAGGTAAGGATAGGTAAGATAGGAATATGTGGGATTTTTATTCATGTAGTGAAGGAAATTTCCATGGTGGAAATGTTTTTGCATCTGTTGAGATGTCGCCACCTAGCACATACTAATCACGAGTTGCTGACGATATGTCTACATCCACTGCTGTTGCCTGCGGCACCTTCCCGGCAGTTAGCAGCCGGCTGGCCGTGCGGCAGTAGTGCTACCAAGCAAGCCTGCCGGTGTGCCTCCGTTAAATTCCGTACTGTGAATGTGTGCCCAAACTCTGAACAAGCTTTATAACTAAGTGAAGTAATGTCACTGTTTTACTGATACGAAACACAGTGACGTATTGTTAATCTCTCAAGTAATCAGAGACCTAATACCACCACGTCACTACACTACCCCGTAACGAGTGAACTTTTGTGGTGTAAATAAATTGAATATATTGACGATTCAAATTTTCTTTCAAGCTTACTCATATCACGCTACCTTAAATTTCAAATGTTCCTGCTGCTGGCGTGACAAGCAGTCGAACAGGGGAACACCTATCCACTCCTACGCTGACGATACCACCCTTTCTCTCGTCTTTTTGTAGACGTCCAACCCTTTAGGAAGTAAACATTTCATGCAGGAAAACCACAGAGCGAATGACTTCTGATCTCTCTAAAATTTCTGATTAGGGCAGAGGAAATTCAGTTTTGTTTAATGCCTCAATATCTCAATTCTTCCTTGCATTAACTCAACACACCATTCGTGATAAATATCCTTCAGTGACATTCCAGTTTGACCTTATTCTACACTGAGCGTCCTCGGTCTGTTCTTTACTTATAATCTAAACTGGAAATTTCATGTCATGTCTAGCTAAAGTCTAGCTGAGTCGTCTCGGCGGTTTTTTTTTTTTTTTTTTCCTCCCCAGCTCCTACCTTCATCCATATATGTAGTATCATTCACATGTATGGGGTGTTCCACTCATAATACTCATTTGGATATGATGGAGATCAACTCGCTTCTAACGGACTGGCTTTGACGATTTAGAACGCTTATCTTCACAGAAGCTGTTGTAGCTATTAATGTGATGTGAAGTTTTCAGTTTAGATTATATGTAGTAAAGGACAGACAAAGGATGTTCAATGCAGAAGAGAGTGGCAGTTGAGTGTTATTGGGAAAGAGAGAAGAGTTAGATTGATTTATTGATTGATTTAGCTTATGGCTTCGCAACATCGCGGCCACAAGGCACTGCTACAAATCTTTAAAAGCAACAAACTGTGCAATTTATATATTGATATTAAAAACAAAATTCTAGGTATGATAAATATTTTAAAAGATCACTAAAAGAAAAAATAAATAAACCTAAAAAAATGACAAGGGAAGAACCATAAAAACTAAAAATGAGAGGTTTAATATATGAATGTTTTAGCTATTTCGTTTGATTTAAAGTGAGGGCGTATTGACCCCACTGACCTAGGCCACTGTGTCTGGCGTTGTTCTTTTCGTACCCAAGACACTGTCCACTGACCCGGACTTCTGGCGTTGTTCGTTACGTGTCTAAGACGTTGACTTAACTGACCCAAGCCTCAAGACTTACCTTTGCTCGTTACGTGTCATCCTCACTTGCTACTATGTTCTCCCAGTGCAAAGATAAACTTCTGCCCAATTCTATATTACTGACAAAATAAATAAAATAGGGACAGTTAAAAGGTGATCTATACTTTGTTTAAAAGACCAGTCTTCTTCACAAAATTAAGGACATCATGTCCCGGGGAGATTGCCCTTTCTCCAAGTATCAACGACATTTGGAAAATCCTATCTCACCGCCGCAACCGAAAAGATATCGCTCCCGCAGCTCCACCAGACTAGGAAATTACACTGGAAAGTATTGCACTGTAAGGGGAACTAAGTAGTCATCACAAAATCGCTGAGTTTTCCGAGACATGAGGTAACCATGAGTGAGACGTGTGTGACTCGTCCAGAGACGGGCCAGTGCAGTCTCTCAGCGGCGCTCCTGCACATGGACATACGTCCATTGGCGGAAAGTTACAGAAATTATCTCACCCATCTTAATGGTGGTACCCAAATCCTCCCACCTGCCTTGCCAAAATGCAAGAACTGCCACCCTTATACTGAAATATAAGGCATGCTAGGAATGGGGTTGGAAGAAGCAACCCGAGTTGCCGCCTCTTTAGCCAGCCTATCGGCCTTCTCATTCCCCTGAACTGCAACAGGTGGAGGGACCCAGTAAAATGTGACGTGATAACTTCTATGCTGTAAAAGGTATAGCCACTCAAGAAGTGATAAAACAAGTAAGTGATGGGAAGGACTAAAATGTTGAAGAGTGGAAAGAACACTGCAAGAATCGCTAAAAGATGTAAAATATGAGGTGGGATGAGTAAAAATTATTCTTAAAGCTAAAATAATGGCAGACAGTTCTGCTGTAAAAACAGAGAAAACACGAGAGAAGCTGCAGCCTCGAAAGAATGAAGGAAGGATAACACCAAATCCGACTCCATCTTTTGATTTTAAACCTTCCATAAGTACAGGGATGCAGTCGGAATGTATGGAATGTATGGGACTCATAATCCGGTAATAAGTTAAAGATAACAGGATCTCAGACAGAAATATCTGGGAATTGCCAGTAACCAACACTAGGGTATCTATAAGGACTTACAGAAACGGAGGGTACATCTAATGCCGCTATAGCAGATGCAACTCTAACACCAAAAGGTTTGTGCAAACTTGGGTGAGACACATATAAACGGGAAATGAATAATGGGAGACGGCCACACAAGGAACGGAGTCGGGAGGACGTTGAACACGATACCAACACTTGAGTAATTTGGACAGGATAGACCAGCGAAGGACACCAGCATCCATCAGGAAGCTAGAGATTGGGGATGAGCGGAATGCACCAGTTAACAAGATAACACCGGCATGGTGTACAGAATGCAACACACGAAGATATGAGCCAAGACTCTAAGGAGTGAAAGTGCATTCATACATGCTGCTTTAATATAACAAATGTGAGATCCGTAAGTCAAGCATTTGTCTAATACAAATCACAGAAAAAAAAATCGATAAGTCATCGACATATAAGCTACCACGAACTCCTTCCCGATTTTTTTTCCATGTAGGAGGGACACCGGCAAAGGGCAGAAAAAAAAAAAAATAAATAAAAATAATAAAAATTAAAATAAAATGCCCATTTGAGATCCTGGTACCCGAATAGGGTAAGAATAAGTGTCTTGAACATTTTTCTTGAAGGAATTCAAATCATAGGAAGGTGGAAATACGGAAGCAGGCAGAGAGTTGGAGAATTTACAAGGGAAAGAGATGAATGACTGAGAATACTGGTTAACTCATATATTAGAAAGGTGTACAGAATAGGGATGGGGGAAAGAAGAAAGTCTTGTGCAGAAAGGCCGCGAGAGGAAGGAAGGCATGCAGATAGCAAGATCAGAAGAGCAGTTAGCATAAAAATAGTGGTAGAAGACAGCAAAAGATGCAACATAGCGGGGATGATAAAAACAAAAAAAGGCTGAGGATAGTCAGTTAAAGAAGATGAATTGATGAGACGAAACCTTTAGATTCCAACCTGTCTAAAAGAGTGGTATGAGTGGAACACCGCCAGACATGTGAAATTTACTCCATACATGGACGAATAAGATCCCTGTACAGAGATAACAGCTGGAATGGTGAGAGAAACTGGCGAAATTTCAGAACGCTTTACTTCATAGAAGCTGTTTTAGCTAGAGATGATATGTGAAGTTTCCAGTTTAGATTATAAAGTAAAGGACAGACGGACGATGTTCAGTATAAAAGAGGGGGACTGTTGAATGTTATTAAAGAAGAGGAGATAGTTGTATGGAAAGCTGTGTCGAGTTGACAGATGGAGGAATTGAAATTTTGAGGCTTTGAACTAAGTTTGCTCTGCCCCAATCAGAAATTTTAGAGAGATGACAAGTCTTGCGTTCTGTGGCTTTCTTGCATGGACTGTTTACTTTCTGAAGGGTTGGACGTTTACGAAAAGCGCAGGGTGGTATCATCAGCGTAGGGATGGATAAGACAAGAAGTTTTGGTTTAGATCATTAATGAATAATAATAGGAAGAGAGTGGATTCCAGGACAGAACCCTGAGGAACACCACTGTTAATAAATTTACAACAATGACCGTCTACCAATAGGACGGTCACAAAGGAAACTTGAGATGAAGTTACAGAGACAAGGATAGAAATCGTACGAGAGTAGTTTGGAAATCAAAGCCATGTGCCAAACTGTATCAAAATCTTTTGATTTTCTAAGACAACACCAAAGGTTTCATGAAGATCACTAAAAGAAAATGACTAAGACTCAGTAAGGATAGCCAGAAGATCCGCACTAAAGCGGCCTTGACGAGATCCATACTGGCGACCAGATAGAAGGTTGTGAAGTGCTAGATGTTTAAGAATCTTTGTGTTCAAAAACTTTAGATAAGCAGGAAATTAAAGCAACATGACGGTAGTTTGAGAAATTAAAATGGTCACCCTTATTAAGAACAGGCTGAATGTAGGAAAACTTCCAGGAAGAAGGAAAAGGAGATGTTGACAGACAGACTTGAAAATATTTGACTATGGATTGATCGTCTTGAATTGAGTGTTTGGGCGTTGTCCTTTTCGGGGATACTCCGACCTTGTACTGTGTCAATTATCGGATTAGAGCGCATGTGTCACTGATAACCTGGCTACCCACACACCATCTCTCTCTCTCTCTCTCTCTCTCTCTCTCTCTCTCTCTCTCTCTCTCTCTCTCCCCCTCTGTATATAGAATCTACATTTTATGCAAATTTATTTTCATCAGAGATCTATACTTGCTTATGAATCATTAGAATTTGAGAAAAATCTCCTGCCGGTCAGTCATTCAAACTAACTCTCTCTCTCTCTCTCTCTCTCTCTCTCTCTCTCTCTCTCTCTCTCTCTCTCTCTCTCTCTCTCTCTGCATATACAATCTACATTTTATGGAAATCTATTTCTATCAGTGATCTATACTTGCCTATGAATCATTAGAATTTGAAAAAAAATTTGCCTGTCAGTCAAGATCTCTCTCTCTCTCTCTCTCTCTCTCTCTCTCTCTCTCTCTCTCTCTCTCTCTCTCTCTCTCTCTCTCTCTCTCTCTCTCTCTCTCTCTCTCTCTCTCTCTCTCTCTCTCTCTCTCTCTCTTTATCTCTCTTCATTGTGAATTTCCTTGAAATGTGATAAGTTTCCTTTTAGATGTGATATTCCCTTAAACTATGATGTATTCTTTCAGAAAATACTTATTTACATAGTAAATGAGCTCTTTTCTCAGCTGTGGAAGTGACGAGAACGAGCGGGAGAGGTAGTTTCCAACCTGGCTGGCGGCGCGAGAGAAAGTGAGCCATGGATTAATACGGTCAGTCTGAGCGTGTGACTTCACTCGGTCACCCATGGAAAAGTGACAACACTTGGAGGATACGTTCCTAAGTATTGTGGGGTTTGGAAAAAAAACAATGCAAGTATCATTAAAAAAAAAAAAAACATATATTACACTAACTTGCATTTTTTTGAGCATCACAATGTATATATACTACATTACCACTTAATTTTGAGGTAGGAAGCACCTAACATGAGATGTGTCTTGGTGTAAGTGGCAGACCGCAGACCGGGGAATCCCCGGAAATGACAACGCCCAAACTTGTAATTCAGAATGGTCAGACCATAGGCAAGGTGTAAGCAAGGAAGTGCATTTTTCAGAGGAAAATAGGAGGAACCCCACCAGGTCCATAATCCGTCCGATGGTTTAGGCCAGCGAGGGCATGGAAAATATGATTGCGAAGATTTTAATAATTAGTATGAAGTAGTCAGAGGATGGAAGAGATGGAGGAACAAACCCTGAATCATCCAAGGTATTGTTTTTAGTAAAAATTTAATCAAAGAATTCATCTTTAGAGATAGATAGGATACCAGTGGTGCCATTTGGCTGAAAAAAAGGAGGGAAAAAAGAAGAGGCAGAGTTACTGAAGGTAATTTTGGGTAGGTGCTAGAAGTCACGAGGGGAGTTAAATCTTTAACATTTTGACACTTTCTTTTAACGAAGGAGTTTTTGGCTATTTGTAGAACAGACTTGGTATTGTTCCGTGCAGAAATATAAAGTGTATGAAATTCTGGTGATAGAGAGCTGAAGCACCTACTGTGGGCCACCTTTCTTTCATGTATAGTGAGAGAACAGGCTGTGTTAAATCAAGTTTTGGAAGGTTTAGGTCAAGAAAAAGAGTGAGGAATATACGCCTCCATGCCAGACACTATCACCTCTGTTATGCGCTTGGCACATGACACGGCTCCGACATTCCAAGGAAAATCAGCAAAATACTCCCTCAGATCCCCCCAACTAGCAAAAATAGGCAAAACGCCAGCGGCACCTCCACTTAGGAGGATCCTGAGGAGGGTTTGCAGCGTTATGACAAGACACAGACATGAGATTGTGATCGGAACAGCTCAACGGAGAAAATAGAGTAACAGCATAAGCAGAAACATTAGAGGTTAGAAAAAGATCAAGAATGTTGGGCGTATCTCAAAGACGGTCAGGAATATGAGTAGGATGTTGCATCAGTTGCTCTAGGTCGTGGAGGTAAGGAAAGCTAAAGGTTAGTTCACCAGGATGGTCGGTGAAGGGAGAGGAGAGCCAAAGCTGGTGGTGTGTATTGAAGTCTCCAAGAATGGAGATCTCCGCAAAAGGGAAGAGTCAGAATCTGCTCCACTTTGGAATTCAAGTAGTCAAAGAATTTCTTATAGTCAGAGAAGTTAGGTGAGAGGTATACAGCACAGATAAATTTGTATTGAGAGTGACTTTGTAGTCGTAGAAAACCCAAAAGATCCAAGAACTTAGGTATGAGAGTAGGTGAGGTTATTGTGCACATAGACGCAACATCCAGCTTTATATTGAAAATGAGGATAGAGAAAGTAGGAGAGAACAGAAAAGGGGCTACTGTCAGTTCCCTCAGACACCTGTGTTTCAATGAGGAATAGAAGATAAAGTTAATAGAGGAGAGTTGGTGTTCTACAGAATGAAAATTAAATCTAAGACCGCGAATGTTGCAGAAGTTAATGAAAAGTTAAGGCGGGTGTCAAGACATTTAGGGTCGATACCAGAAGAGCAGTCTGACCTGGGGACATTTGTAGTCCCCTCCCCAGAAGGAGACTCCGAAGCTGGTGTAGGAGTCGCCTTGATAATTTTGAATTTTGAGTGAAGGGTGTGTTTAGAGTTGTTTTTAGAGGGGAGGTTGTGACTGCCCCCTTGTGTTGTGAGATGCAAAGCGAAACGTTCATTGAGGTTACAGCTAGGTTTAATGTTTGGTTCACAGCACCCCCTGATCCAGTACTTTAGACCTCACTGGGAGTAATTATCGTTCCGGCAGGTGCCTACTGCTTCCTCTTTGTACACCAATGACACTGTTTATACTTGCAGTGAAAAGTGTGACACTAAGTATACCTCCTTGTGGCACACCATCTTCAAATAGGGGAACTCTTGACAGATACCCACAAACCCATAACCATAAAAAAAAAAAAAAATGACGAGATAAAAACTATTGTATAAAAATAAGGAATCGGCACAGAGGCCAAACTCGAAAAGTCTCAGTAAAATGCCGTGACACCAGGCTGTGTTGTAATCTTTCTCAAAAAAAAAAAATAAATAAAATAAAAATAAATAAATAAATAAAATAACTATCGCATGGTGTTGCTTATTAGCAAATGCCTCAGAAATGGAAGATTCTAGAGACAATAAAGCATCAGTCGTACATCTTATTTTCCAGAAACTATGCTAACAGGAAACAAATAATTGCCTCTTTCCAAGTACCACATAACCTTGATATTCACCATCATTTCCAGCAACTTACAACTGCATAAAATTAAAGAAATCGGGCGATAATTGTTCGTTTACCTGGTAATGTTTTTCATGCTTTAGAATGGGAATAATTACAGCCACACTCCAAGGTGGAAAATCACCAGCATTCCAAATAAAGTTAAAGGGGTCAAGTAAAAAGTTTAAAAGCTTCATTGGACATGTGGCGCCAAAAAGAATATGGTATGTTATCGGGACGCAAGGATGAATCATGGCACTGGGACAAAGCCATGTGTATCTCAGACCGAGAAAATGGGACATTATAAGACTCTCTACAAGAGGAGACAAAAATTGACGCCATCAGATTCCAAATGTTGACGATAAAGTGTCATAGGTGTAGGTGGATCCATTCTAGAGATACTTGCAAAATGCTCAGCAAACAGGTCGGCAACTATCATTGGCTCTTCCACTGTGTCCCCATCATGGGATAAAACAGGTGTTGGAGGTGCAGAGTACTTTCCAGATATTTTGCAGACACTGTTGAAGACCTCAGTGAGTGGTGTGTGCACTGTGATGGAAGAGACATTGTTACTGCCGAGCGGGTGAAAGACCGTAGAGCGGGTAAAAGAAGTTGTTGTTGAGCAAGCGTATGCTGAATAATATGATCTATGTTATGAGAGTTGAAATGAACTAGTATATGATGTATGGGTAACACGAAGGAAACTAAGTTAATTAGAGTAGAGATTAAGGAAACTGAATTCATTATAGTAGTTACTCGCAGTAGTGAAGATGTGTGAGACGAACTAGCTGTGGAGAGCTTAGCTGCAGAGAGCTAGTGTTTATATGATAAAGTTGATAACATGGCGCGAAGGGTAGATATGACACAGAGGAATCTCCGTAGAGGAATAAGTCATCCGGGATCTATTGCTGACCTAAGGGTAAGACGGGCAGGCATGAGGCGCCAAGGGCCAGCAGAAACGAAGCACGGAGGGACATATTCCCTTGTACCGCCATCGAGTTAGGGTGTGACTACTCCAGGAAAGATCGAACCTTTACAATACAGACGCAGGTGTTGCTTGGTTACAGGCCTCCTTAAGACGCCAGACACCTAAGTTCCACATCTGTATTACGAGGTGTTGATTGCCCTAATTAGCATAATCCATGATTAGTGATGAATTATGCTGATACAGTATATAATGGTTAGTAGTGCTATGCATGTCTTAAGTTTATTATGTATGCAATAAACGATTCGCGTCACCGTGCGGGTCTAAAATCCTTTAGCTGCCTCCGGGCAGCTACAGTCAAACATGTGGTCTTCTGTGAACGTCCAGCGAGCAACACCACCCGGAGGGTAGTGTTGCCAGCAGGCCTCCAGAAGGGACCGACGCAGTTCGTCCTCCCAGAGGACAGAGTAGAGAAATGACGCGTGGAGAAGTGACGAGCGGGGAAGGCATCTTTCTCCTCCCAGAAGAAGGAGCGGAGAGGTGGCGCGCGGAGCAGGCATCCTCTCCAGGTCAGATCACCGAGTGTGTGTTCCTGTGTGCGCTGAGGACGGGCGAGCAGCGGGCGAGGCCTATCTGTCCTGCCTCGAGGGTGGGCAGCGATTGTGTGTTCGTGTGTGCGTTGCCGAAGGCGGGAGCGCGGCGCGCGGGTCACCTCCGTCCTGCCTCGAGGGCGGGCAGTGTGTGTTTGTGTGTGCGTTGCCTGGACAGAAGACTGGCGCGGTGCCCTCTTTCCGAGCGGCCGGGGGTGTCCAGCGCATGTGGCTCACCCCGGAAAAGAGAAAGGTAATTTGCGCACGGGTGTGTGTGTGTGTGTGTGTGTGTGTGTAAGTAAATATGGTGAACACCACACAGAGTGTGACGAGTGTACACTAGATGGTGGACAACGAACAAGGAATCTGTTATGACGACAGAAGCATTGTGTAAGTAAGTATGGTGAACATCACACCCAGTGTGACGAGTGTACATCAGTTGGTAGACAACGATCAAGGAATCTGACGTGACAGCAGTAGTGATATCAGCTCTTCACTGAGTCCTTCAGTGAGTCCTTAAGGGACACTAGTCCTTCAGTGACTAGACATTCAGTCAGTCCTTCAGTGAGTCCTTAAGGGGACACCAGTCTTCAGTCTGTCCTTCAGTTAGTCCTTCAGTGATATCAGCCTTTCTGGCAGTCCTTCTGTAACACCAGTCCTGTGGACTTAATTACCAACCCCTCAGCTTCTTCTTCTTCTTCTTCTTCTTCTTCTTCATACGACCTTAATCCCACTGCATTGCAGGGCCAGCCGCTCCAGTTATCCTTCTCCATCTGTTTCTATCCATTGCATTATCCTCTTGCACTCCCAGCTTGTTCATATCACTCCTTAGTACGTCTCTCCATCTTATTCTCTGTCTCCCAACCCTCCTTCTCCCCCTAACCTCCGCCATCATTGCTTTCCTCACTGGTTCATCCTCTTCTCTCCTTATCACGTGTCCAAAATATCTTAGTCGTGCTTCTCTTGCCTTCTCCTTGATATTGCATATTCCACACATTCTTCTTATATCTTCACTTTGTCTCCTTTCTAACAGTGAAATGCCAGCTATCCATCTCACCATCCTGATCTCTGTTCTCTCCAGAATGCCTTTCTCTTTCTTCCTTAAAGACCATGTCTCTGCACCATACAGAAGTACTGGTCTCAACACACTTATGTATATCTTCATTCTCAGCTTCAATGGTATTTTCTTATCTAAGGTTACTCCACTCACTTCCCTCCATTTTTCCCATCCAGCTTTTGCTCTTTGTCTAACTGCTTTTTCTGTTCCTCCTTCTTCAGCAATTACTGATCCTAGGTATTTGAACTCTCTTGTCTGCTTCAATCTTATGCTATCCTCTGATGTTACATTTATTTCCTCATAACCTTCTCTGTTGCTTACCATTACCTCTGTCTTTTGTGTGCTCACTTTCATTCCCTTTTTCTCCAGGTTGCCTTTCCATAACAAATATCTCTCCTGTAACTCTTCCTCCGTATCCACAATGATGACTAGGTCGTCGGTGAACAGCAACTCCCACAAGTCCTCATTGTCTCTCACATCCATCGTTATTGTGTCCAACACTATGAGAAAGAGAAAAGGACTCAAAGCTGATCCCTGATGGAGTCCTACTTCAACTGGGAAGGATTCCGTTTCCCCATACCTTGTCTGCACTGTTGTTTTTGCTCCATCATACATCATTTTCACTAGTCTTATCATCTTTTCTGGCACTACTCTCTTTCTCAAACTCCAGTACAATACTTTCCTTGGCACTCTGTCATATGCCTTCTGCAAGTCCACAAAACACCAATACACCTTTCTGTCTCCTTCTAAATATTTTTCCTGTATCTGTCGTACAATAAATGTTGCATCTACAGTGCTCAGTTCCCTCATAGATCCAAATTGGTGGATGTGTATTTTGACCGTCTCTCTCAGTCTCCCTTCTGTCACTCTCTCTAGTATTTTCAGACCATGTTCCAACAGCTTAATACCTCTGTAGTTTTCACAACTTAATATATCTCCTTTCTGCTTATACAACTTAACCATTCTACTTTCCTTCCAGTCTTCAGACATTTTCTCCGTGCTCCAAATCTTTTCTAACAATGATTATGTTCACTCCACTCCAAATTCTCCCAGTGCTTTAATCATTTTTATTGTTACTTCAAATTTTCCTCCTGCCTTGTTAGCCTTTCCCTTCCTTATGGGTTTATCCACTTCCCTTCTACTTATGTTGGGTATTGGCCCTTCCACTGGTAATGTTTCACTCAGTTCTTCATATTCATTTTCCATGTTTAACAGGTTTGATAAATATTCCTGCCATCTTCTTTTTATGTCCTCTTCCATCATAAGAATGTCTCCTTTTTGGTCCTTTACTATTGCTACTTCACCAACATCTTTTCTCATTTCATTTCTTACCTTCGCTACTCTGTATATAATCTTCTCTCCGCCTGGTGTATACAGCCTCTCATACCAATCTCTGTATGTATTACTCTGCTCTGGCTACTGCTCTTTTTGCCTGCTTCTTGGTTTGTCTGTAATTTTTTTTAGTGGTGTCATTCTCAATGTCTTCCATGTGTTTTAGTGCTAACTTCTTATCCTTTATTGCAGCTTGAACCTCGTCATTCCACCACAGTGTATCTTTCTCTTCTTTTGGTTTCCCACTCGTCTTACCACAAATCTCTGTTGCTTTTGTTACTAATATATCTTTCATATCTTCCCACACCTCCTCTGCTATTTCTGGTAAGCTGCCAGTTCTATGTTTTTCCCTGAACGTTTCTTCAACTTTGTTTCTAAACTTATTCTTCTTTTCACTTTTCAGCTCCCAGACTTTAATCTTCTTTCTTTCTTCTTTCCTTCTCTTCCTTCCATTTTCATCTTAAAATCTGCTACCAATAATCTAGGTTGCATCACCACTGGTTCTCCAGGTATACTGTAACTTTGCAATCCATTACAACCCTTCAGCTAAAACCCCTTTAACGAAGTATCTATCTCATTTCCCAGTCACGATGGATGGAGGGCCAAGCTCACCGCTAAACGAAGAGTCATTGAATGAGGCTCACCTGGATGACAATACACTCGAAGCGAAGAAGTATCCACAAACATCCACATAAATAAGGGAGATGAAAGAGATGATACAACAACTGACGCAAGTAGTCATGGAAGAACGCACCCAGAGGAAGGAAGCGATGGAGACAATGCAAGAAGAACTGATGAAATTCGCAAGAGCAACGGGGCGTGGCGCCGCGTTGCCAACTGCTGAGGAAGATCAACCGACTCGTTGTGTTACATCCAAAAACAGATCCCAGTACGAAACCAGGGGGAGGAAGATTATCTCGATCAGGGGAAAAGAGAGCAGAGGGAGAAAGAGACTTACTTGTCTAGTGCCAGCCGGAAACACGCCCAGATACGTAACAAGGGAAGGAAGTTCACCTTGATCAGAGAGGGAAAGGGAAGAATGCAGGGAAGAAAACCAACATGACACATGACGCCCCTTTCCCGACATAACCAACGGCGGAGTGCGACACCCAACAAGAGAGTGGCCAGTCAGTGGATGTGAAACAGAGAAAGAAGGTAGGGTACGACGCCCAACAAGGGGTAGGCCCGGCAGTGGAAGCATTAAAGGGAGAAGACGGAAGAAAGTCTGAGTGTGAAGCGTTGGCTCCAGGCATGAAAGAAATTATGGACGTCATGAGACTCGCTTACATGCCACCACCTACATTTAGTGAAGGTTCTTGTGGGGACTATTGGGAATCTCGATAGGCCTTCAAGAGACACGTGGAGGCGACGAACATCCTGTACAGAACGAAGCTCAGAAAAATGCTCTTATCAGCTTACGCTGGAACCATAATGGCGGCATTGCAAGGAAGTATACGAATTAAGGATCCAAAATTGGGATATGAGCAAACATTCGCCACCTTGGACGAAGAGTACAGAGACAAAGACATACATTAGCTAACTAGTCAATAAAGTTTGGCATGGAGCAACTGTAAGTTGGAACGATATACAAGGCCTGAAAGACCTAATACGTGACCTGGAAAATTGTGTAACGAACCTACGAGACCTGCGATACCTGAGGGAAACGGACACACAAAGGTCGGTGAGACTAACAGCTCACCGGTTTAGGTTTAGGGGAAGATTGCAAGAGTGTTACGAAACTAGCCTCTTTGAATATCGGAAAAGCCATGATGGTGAGTTCCCACGCATTGAGTGGCTTCAAGTATTCCTCAGAGAAACGTTAGAGCGAGCAAAATGGGTATGAATAGCTAGGACCCAGCAACATCCGAGCAAAGTAGATCTATAGGAGTTTCCCCACATTCATGGAAGAGACCAGTGGGGCTAGTGACGTCAGAGGAGAAAACATTGGTAGATGAGATCAACTATGTACGGTGTGCCATTGCTTGATCGAATGACCTCAGCAATTAAGTTGTCCTCTCCAAGATGTAGATAATTTATTGCCTCATGAGCAGCTTTGGCAACAATGTCTGATGTAAATGTCACATCTGATGTAAATGTCATGTAAAACCAATTAGAGGGATAATCGCCACCATATTTGAGGCGGATACGGAGAACTGTTCCAGAAGGCTTGAGAACTGAGTGAATAGCACGGTATGACATACTGGCATAGACAGTAATGATTATAATATGAGACAGGACTCAACAACCGACCAAGGCTTCTTTCACTTTGGGACACAACGGCAGGCGGAGTATGAGCTCCCGCCTGCACAACACCATCAACCCACAAAGCATCCCAGCCTACACAACCATCCATCCAATCCTGGATGACTTCAAAAGATGCAGAATTAGCCATCACATTCAACAAAATTAGTATATGAGAAAATCTCCTGCCCATATATTCGCTCTCTCTCTCTCTCTCTCTCTCTCTCTCTCTCTCTCTCTCTCTCTCTCTCTCTCTCTCTCTCTCTCTCTCTCTCTCTCTCTCTCTCGTTTAATTGTGTTAGGTTTCCTTTTAGATATGATATTTCCCTTAAACTATGATGTTATGTCTTTATTCTTTAGTTACTTACGACTTTTTTTCCATACCACCATCGAGGTAAAAGTCAAAACACGTTGGTGGCTTTCGCTTTTCGGGCAACAGCTCTTGAGCGGTGAAGTAATGAAACCCTATTATCTTTTTCTTCCAAAAACAGAAAAAAAAAAAAAATCACTGAGTAAATAAGCTAATTTTCTCGGCTCTGGAGGTGACAAGAGTGAGCGGGAGAGGTAACTTCCATCCTGCCTGGCGGCACGAGAGTAAGTGACCATCGATTAACATGGTCACTCTGATCGTGTAACCTCATTCGGCCACCCATGGAGACGTCACAACGCTTGGAAGAAACGTTGTCAAGTATTGTGGTGTTTGCAGAAAAAGAACAATACAAGTATAAAAAAAAAAGAAAACATATTACACTAACTTGTCTTTTTTTGAGCATCACACTGTATAGAGGGTGTCCCCGAAAAAAATGTATACACACTTTAAATAATTGTAAAGTAGGTGTGTATTAAAATACATTTCATTTTCAAAATCTAATAGAATCTACAGACATTATTTTATTGTTTTGTCAACGGCTGTTTTCAAACTGACGTCCGTTCTGGTCCAGGCATTGCTAATAACACGAAGTACTGGAATCACAAACATTATGAAACAATTCGTTTGGTATTTGTGTGCATTCTCGTTCAAAGGTTGCTCTCAATTAATAGACTGTTGCAGGTTTCATGGTATCCCCATAAAAAAAAAAAAAAAAGTTAGCGGTGTGAGGTCTGGTGAACGCGGAGGCATGACAGACGGTTGCAGCAAGTTCAAGTAAATTGAACCAATCACAGTAACGTAAAAAAAGAATGGTCCAATTAATCCTCTTGATGATAAGCCACATCCTACTGTAACTCCCAGTAAATTATATGGTAATTATGGTGTTCCATCATAACATGCAGATTCCCAGGTTCCCAGTAGGTGCAACTGTGGTGGTTAATTGAACCATTTAATTTGAATGTGGCCTCATCACTCCATACAATCTTTGTTCGAAAGTGCTTATCTTCTACACATCGTGCAATACTGCACTCTTCGGTCTGAATCATCGTCATTTCTAGCATGGACTAATCTTGGAACATAACTTTACCATTGACAACGCTTCAAAATGCGTTGGACAGACGATTTTGAAATACCTATCTCACTACTTGTTTGCCGCACAGATTTTCTTGAACTTTGGTGATACGTTTCCATCACTCTTTCTTGCTTTATGGGGGTTGTCGATGTTCGTGGTCTTCCAGAACGCTTCTTGTGGACATTCTGAACAGTTCTATCGGCTTCAAACTTATCTCTAATACGAGTGATGGTAAGTCACGTTTGTGGATCTGTCTGAAACCTCCTCCTAAACTTCTCTTTGCAGTTCAAATGCGTTTTCACACTTACATAGCATTTTATAATGAATTTCCTTTGTTCAAAGCTTAGTCTGACTGCCTTCATTAATTACAATGGGTTTAGTCTGGAAAGAAAAAAAAAACATTAATTGAGTTATCAGCTGCTAAAGTGTGTATGCATTTTTTGGGACACCCTGTATATACTACAACACCAGTTGATTTTGAGGTAGGAAGTACCTGACATGAGGTGTGTCTTTGTGTAAGTGTGCCAGAGCTGCAGGCCGGGGAATCCCTGGAAAGGACAACGCCTAAATGCTCAATTCAAAATGGTCAGACCACTGTCTGGTCCCTCACTGGTGACCTTGCTATCATAGGAAGTCCTTTCCACCCCTACGAAGGGTGGAGCAGGATCCAATAGCTCCTCTAGCCTCATTCGCCGGTTCATAGGGACGTGCAATCCACTCCCCCTCCCCCTACACTACGATAAGGCGGTTCCCATTAGGGGAATCAGCAGTAGGAAGTAATATTGTATGAATGTGGATAGTTTTGTTCTTTCTTGAGAGCGGTAACTCATAAGATATTACACTCTTCATAGCCATTTGTCCTTTGTCATAGCTATGCTTCCTAGAACGTGGTTCTACGATTCTTTCCCAGAAAGTGGACTGTTAATCTTTTCTCTGTGCTCGGGGAAAGACGGAGTGGCGACCTCACTGTTTAATTCACCAAAGGAGTCTAGCAAGACCCTCTGCAAGATCGAACATATGAATTCATAAATTATATTAGAGATAAGACTAGTGAGAATGACATCTTTGTATTTGAAGAATGATCCTATTGTTAACGAATTTGTAAAAGTAAATATGAATTTGTAGTCTGGAAAGTGAGCTTTAAGCAACTGTTCTGGTTGTTTTCTAATCCAATGGCTTAAATGCCCATAAAATGGCAACTTAACATAATTTTTATTTGTTACCTCTTGTATAGGTGGAGAGATTTGAGAACTAAATTTATTTGTTAAGAGTTTAAATATTGTAACGTTCTTAGGGAAATCTTTATCATGGAAAAACTTCTTGAGAAAGTTTATATTTTAATCAAAGTTATCCCAATTTGAGGGCAGACTATAGCATCTAAGCAGCAGGGTTTTGATTGAGTTCCCCTTAAGCAGTTCTGGAATGAAAGATAAATATCGAATATCAAGACCCATGAATGTTGGTTTACGATACATTGATGTGGACTGCCATAACAAATGATTAAGACATCTAAGAAAGGTAGAGATGGATTATTCTCAAGGTCACATGTAAATTTAATATTAGGGTGCTGTTTGTTAAGGTACTCTAGGAACTGTAAATCATGTAAAGCATCTCTAAATAGTAGGAAAGTGTCATTGGCTTGACATGAAACTAAGTGGGTAATTTATCCAACCAGATAGATTCATGGTGACAAAGGAAGGCATTGGCAAAGGATGGGCCCAAGAAAGACCCCATTGACACTCCATCTGTTTGCACATACAGTTTTTCTTTAAATATGAAGAGAAAATTTTTAACAGCGAGATTTAATAGGTTAATTAAATATGTTTCTAGTAAAATTAAGGAAAATACTACAGTTTTCAAACAACTCATTACATATTATTTGTATGGCTTCTTCCAGAGGTAAAGAGGTATTTAATGTCAAAGCTAGCCATGACTGTGTTATTCACATGCAAATCCCGTATCTCTTGTTCAAAATAAGGAAAAATTTTAACAGTGTATTCACTTGTTCTTAGTTGTTCAATGATAGGGACAAAATATTTGGGTAATTTATAATTAAATGTGCCAATAGTACTAATAATAGATATGAAGGGAATGCCCTGCTTATGTGTTTTTGTGAGACCATATAGGATACCAAGTGATGAACCACTCTGAAAGATAGAATCGAAAACTTCCTTTGTAATAATTTTTATCTTAAGTAGATGTCTTGACTGTCTGGCGAACCTGTCTTCCATCCTTGCTATAAACACATACGCTTTTTCTTTTATGAGTTCGAATTTAGTTGTATCATTTAAAATGTTTTCTACCTTGTTTATATAATCCAATTTATCCATTACTACCGTTCCACGGCGTTTATCAGGTTTCTTAATAATAAAAGATTTATCAGATTTTAAAATTAGCTAAGAACCATATAAGTTTTTGAGTAACTTTGGAAAAGATCTTTTAACCACATTGAATTCCCTAAAAGATGAATGGGCAATAACAGAAATGTAGTACAAGGAATTTCTGCTATTGTTCATTCATCTTTTAGGGACTCCAGTGTGGTTAATAGATATTTTCCAGTTTCCACAAAACGTATGTGACTCTTTGCTAACATTAAGATTTGATCTTCCATCTAGTAAAAAAAATAAATAAATAAAAAATCGGCATAGGATTACTGTTAAAATAGGTTTTCTTCACTTTCTTCACGATTGTATTTCGTTTATGAAAGCTAATGGACCTAAAACATGATAACCCACAATACGGAACATCAGGCAGGTAGTCTGGACAGAGTCTTTAGGGTATCCCTTAAATTAAATATTAATAGTATTAAGGTTGTACCTAATACTTTTGCCGTCTTTGTGAATTTTAGGAAGGCCATATAGGATGCCAGGAGACGAGCCACCTGTGAATAGGTGTTTAAAAATATCTTCAGTGATAACCTTCATTTTAAGGAGTTGTCTAAGCAGTCTAGTTAGTTTATCTTCATATTTAGTAGTATCTTTAATGAATTTAAACTTTTAAGTTTAAATTCATTGAGTGATTTTAAGTGATTTTTTTTAAAAATCACTTAAAATATCTTCCAACTTTCATAATAATCTTTTTTTTTTTTATTCATGACTATTGTGCCCCGCCCATTGTCTGGGTTAGAGATAATAACTGAGTCATCTTATTTTAATTAAATGAGAGAGTTATAGAGAGCTTTTTGGTAATTTCTTAAACATCATTTATGAATTTACTTGTCCGAATTACAAGACTCGGTATACTGGAAAAACCAGAATAGAATCATTGAACATCAAGGTAATTCGATACGTACACAAACAGCTTATCCCTCCTTTTCACCAACAAGAACACATTCTTATACACGCAACCATCCGTTTCCGAAAAAGGATTTCAACATATTACATAAAGCTGACGCACATGCAAACATAAAAATATCTTAAGCTGTTTAGATTAAACAATTGAATACTAAATTAAATAACAAGTTATTAGCAGCATAATTAGATCTTTTGTAAACTCTGTTCAGAGCTTTGGGTTCCGAGACCATAAAAAATCTAGCTCGCACTTCTTCTTCGCTTGTCAATCCTCACCATTCTGTATCAGTCATAATTATTATTATATATATTATTCATATATATATTTCATTACACGTGCGGTGTGCTTCATCATTCATATATTTCATACAACGTGTGTCCACGTGGCCAGCCTCAGTCTTTTTTTAACTTTTCTCCTCCCTATCTCGCTCCTTCCCTACAGCCCTGCAACTCCTTAAGGAAAACACCTACATCGTCTTCCTGTCCTTCCTGGTCATTGGCCAAAATAACGACCGCTACCATTGGTCCTTTCACCCCATTTCCAAGCATTTCATTGGTCATTTCTTCATCTCAGAGATTGTATCCTCATCCGTTTCTCCTCACATAAATAGAGCCGTACGCGTAGCTAGATCATCAGTCTGTTCAGTTCATCATCAGTTCACAAAGAGTTCAAAGAGAGATTGGACACAGTTCAAGTTGAGTTCATATCAGTCCAGTCCATATCAGTCTGGAGAGAAAGCACATCAGTATCGTCACGTCTGTAATCAACAGACGTAATCGGTATTACGCATGTAAATTTTATACATCATTAAATCAAGAAGAACTCTTATAACTTGTGTCTTTTACTTGCAAAAATCAACACTTTCTAACCACTACCCACGACCTCCACGCTACCAACAATATCCAGCTACTACTAGGTCCTCCAGAGCAGTCACCACCATACCAAGAATCCTCATATTCTTAATGAGGCGGCAAGTACCGTTAACGAAATAAGAGGCCAGTCTATCTGATACAGTGAAGGGACCAAAATATATTCGAGACAACTCCACAAGGTTCATTGTGGCTACACTGCATCCTTATTTTTACTGTTTTTTCTATACACTATGATTCACTAATAAGCTCTAATTTTCAATACACTGTTGTTTTGTGCTTTGCCCTTTTTTTAGGTATTTTACTTCCTTTGCATTGTTTATTTTTCATTTTATCAATGTTTATTTTATTGTCGCACATTGTTGAGCCCTCTATGTGATGTCATATTGTTTTATAAATTTTATGTTTAGTCGATATAATTAATGTTATATATATATATATATATATATATATATATATATATATATATATATATATATATATATATATATATATATATATATATATATATATATATATATATATATATATATATATATATATATATATATATATATATATATATATATATATATATATATATATATATATATATATATATATATATATATAGATATAGATATAGATAGATAGATAGATAGATAGATAGATAGATAGATAGATAGATAGATAGTTAGATAGATAGTTAGATAGATAAATAGATATAGGTAGATAGATCAGGCTTGGCCAAAAAATTGCCAAAGTGGGTTTAAATAAATATTTAACATATCAAAATTTAGTTCTCTATTATATTGATAAATAACGTCTATATATGTACATATATATATATATATATATATATATATATATATATATATATATATATATATATATATATATATATATATATATATATATATATATATATATATATATATATATATATATATATATATATATATATATATATATATATATATATATATATATATATATATATATATATATATATATATATATATATATATATATATATATATATATATATATATATAAGTAATAGTGGTCAAGCCTAACCCATTCATTTCCTGCACAGTACAAGCTGACAGGCTTTGTCCAACCGGATCAACCTGTATCAGCATGACCTAAACAAGTGTGTGATCTTCATTAACAGAAAGTGTCAAAATCTTTCAAGATCTAATTCCTCGTGACTTCTGGCACCTAGCCAAAAATATCTCCAATATGCTTTTTCATCTTTCCCGCCTTTATTTCAACCAGATGGCACCACTGCCATCTCCTCTATTTCTCAAGCTGAACCCTTCGCTCAATCCTTTGCTAAAAACTCCACCTTGGATGATTTAGAACTTGTTCCTCCCTCTCCTCCACCCTCTGTCTACTCCATGCTACCCTTTAAAATCCTTCACAGTGATGTTTTCTGTGCCCTTGCTGGCCTAAACCCTCGAAAGGCTTTAATGTCCTGCCTCTCTAAATTTTTGAATTTATCCTTAAAAGGATGATTCTTAAATATCTATCACTTCACAACCTCCTATCTGATCGCCAGTATGGATTCCGTCAAGGCTGCTCTGTTGGTGATCTTTTGGTTTTCCTTACTGAGCCTCGGTCATTCTCTTTTAGGGATTTTTGTGAAAGTTTTGCTGTTGCTATAGACATATCAAAAGCGTTTGATAGAGTCTAGCACAAAGCTTTGCTTTCCAAACTACCCTCTTACTGTTTTTATCCTTCTATCTGTTCCTCCATCACAAGTTTCCTTTCTGACCGTTCTATTGCTGTTGTGGTAGACGTTCACTGTTCTTCTAACTATTAACAGTGGTGTTCCTTAGAGTTCTGTTCTGTCACCTGTTCTCTACTATGCATCAATGATCTGCTAAACTAAACTTCTTGTCATATCCACTCCTACGTTGATGATACCAGCCTACAATTTCCTACGTCCTACGCCCAATCCTTCAGGAAGTATCACTTCTCGCAAGGAACCCACAGAACGCTTGATTTCTGATATCTCGAAAATTTCTGATTGGGGCAAAACAAAGCTTCAAAACTCAATTCTTCCATACAACCTTCCAAACAACTACCCCCTCTTCTTCAGTGACACTCAACTTTCCTCCTCTTCTACTGTGAACACCATAGGTCTGTCCTTTACTTATAATCTAAACTAGAAACTTCACATCCTATCTCCAGCTAAAACAGCGTTTTGCGTGAGGTGTTTTTAGTCTTCTCCGCCAGTTTTTTTTTTTTTTTTTTTTCTAATACCGCCCTCCCAGCTGCTACGTACAGGGGCCTTATCCGTCCATGTATGAAGTATGCTTCACATGCATGGGGATTTCCGCTCATACCGCTCTTCTACACAGGATGGAACGAAATTTTTTTTTGTCTCATTAACTCCCTTAACTTCTCCTTTAACTAGCTGTCTTCAGCCTCTCGCTCATCGCCGTAATGTTGCATTTCTTGCTATCTTCTATCATTCATGTCAACTGTTCTTCTGATCTTGATAACTGCATGCGTCACTGCATAAGACTTTCTTCTTTCTCTCACCCCTATTCTGTCCACCTCTCTAATGCAAGAGTTAACAAGTATTCTCAATCATTCATCCCTTTCTCTGGTAAACTCCCTGCCTGCTTTCATATTTCCACCTTCCTATGACTTGAACTCTTTCAGTAGGGAGGTTTCTTACTACCGCTTTCGACTATATTTTGGGACCGGCACCTCAGTTGGCCGTTTTTTTTTTTTTTGTTATATTTGTATTGCTCTTGACTATATATATATATATATATATATATATATATATATATATATATATATATATATATATATATATATATATATATATATATATATATATATATATATATATATATATATATATATATATATATATATCACTTTATATCTTTTGTTTCACTCTAGATTACTTTTTAATTGCTTATTCAAAATTATCTACATATAAATATAAGGAATAAACAACAACAAAAAAAGAAAAAACAAATTTTTTTTTTCTAACCCGGATATATAAATATATATATAGGTAGGCATGTAATTTAATCAGGTAAATGTGAGTATCCTATTTCTTCTTTATAGAGAAGCAGCCTTTACAATATATATATATATATATATATATATATATATATATATATATATATATATATATATATATATATATATATATATATATATATATATATATATATATATATACAATAAGTTAGCTTATCATAAATGTTTCACTGCTATATAAATGATATTCGTGTTATTATTTTTTTTTCTATTTACAGCATGCATAAGGCACGTTTTATTAATTACTAAGTGAAGAGATATCTTACCTGCAACATATCACATATGCAACATATCACATATGCAATATATCACTGAGCAGCCGCTGCATGGCATCGCCATGGGCCCTGCAGTGCGAGTTCCTCTTACGTGATACTTAGAGCATAGAGTCGTTTCACACACCTACAAAAAATGACATTTTAGAAACATGACTGATTAATGACAAGGTGAGGCATGATGGAGAGACTAGAATTTCCAGCAAATTAATACATTAGTTTTGTTATTCTTTTTGTGGTCAATGTGGAATTACATCTGACAAAGACGATATTGCGACAGCAATTTTACAAAAAAAGAAAATGTTATGCAAATGTAACAAATAAGTTTATATTTTATTTTTTCTTACTCTACTGTTTACTGGAAACTTTTTCTTTCAGGCCATGTGTTACACAATTTTGCATTCAGCTAGGCGGCAATCAAGTGTTGCAAGGCATCAGGTGGATCATGACACAAGACAAGAGGATGGAGTAGAATAATAATCTTAAAGAGACAGTAACTCGACCAGTAGTATGCTTGCACTCAAGAGTAAACACCACTATTCTCCCACAACCATCAGAACAATACTGCTAATATTAATTTGCCTAATCTTCTCAAGGACCTCATTAAGGTCTGTGAACCATATGCAGCCTCCTCGGTAGCCTGGAAAAGTGGCCAACATGTTTCAACACAGCACTTACGCCACACCACTAGAACGTTCAATATTAACTTCTCTAGTCCCCACAGTTATCTAAATAGCGTCTATCTATCGTTTAATGGCAGGAAATAAACCCTAAAGCATTTGATAACAATCACAAAGTGAGATAAGAGAAGTCCTCGGCCGTGGCAGCGTTCCCCTTATTTACGCTGCCTTTTATTTGAATTTGGACATTACCTCGGTGAACATGTCAAAAGCGTTTCACACGCCTGGCTTCAGTGGAGAATACACTGAATCTCACTGCCTGCAGTTTACTCTTCTTTTCGCCACAAATACAATAGCCACAGTTGCTTGTTCAGGAAACCATTTTTGAATCGGGGAAACGCTCGCTCCTCTCCCGCCAAGGCCCCGTCAGCTGTTGGCGACTGGCGTGCTATCTGTTGCTATCAAAACTCACTAGACGATTCCTCAAGCCCTCCCATTAAGGCCGCATATCCTCTTATGTAGAATCCTTGGAACAAAGGGAGGCCCCAAGCCTATATATATATATATATATATATATATATATATATATATATATATATATATATATATATATATATATATATATACGAGTATATATATATATATATATATATATATATATATATATATATATATATATGTATATATATATATATATATATATATATATATATATATATATATATATATATATATATATATATATATATATATATATATATATATATATATATATATATATATATATATATATATATATATATATATATATATATATATATATATATATATATATATATATATATATATATATATATATATATATATATATATATATATATATATATATATATATATATATATATATATATATATATATATATATATATATATATATATATATATATATATATATATATATATATATATATATATATATATATATATATATATATATATATATATATATATATATATATATATATATATATATATATATATATATATATATATATATATATATATATATATATATATATATATATATATATATATATATATATATATATATATATATATATATATATATATAATTAATCGGCAAAGTATTCTCGAACATATGTGTCTGTGATTATATATATTTCAGTCGACATATCCTTGTAATTTCTAGCCATAATAATAAATTGTGTGATATAGTGGTGGGTAGCGTGACATAGCGCATTCCTTTGGCCATAGCATATTCATGACGCCCAGTAGTGGCATAGGGCAATATGGCACTAATGATCGCTCCACATTTTTATGATTTGCAGATATGATGGTCAGTGCTGATATGTCATGTTGAAGAAGTTTTCATATATATATATATATATATATATATATATATATATATATATATATATATATATATATATATATATATATATATATATATATATATATATATATATAATTGTGATGATTACAATACAATGTGTAATTCATTTGCGTACAAGAACTAAGCACTTTAGATAAGGGAGACCTGGTATTTTTGAATAATTTAGTGATAAAGGATGACTGAAGAGGAAGGATGGAGAACCCATAATGAAAGTTCTTTGTTAACTCACTAGGAGGTCACTGAATGTCTTGTGTGTGTGTGTGTGTGTGTGTGTGTGTGTGTGTGTGTGTGTGTGTGTGTGTGTGTGTGTGTGTGTGTGTGTGCGCGCGCGTGCGCGCATGTGTATATGTGCGTGATTGTCGTACGGGGCACTATATTCAGTATCACACACGACAGCGACGTTTGTTGATGAAACAGGAAGCCTTATTGTCATTTTGTTCTGTAGCTTCTTCCTATTCTAACACGGTAAGCAAGCATGCATTCGCATTCAGGGACTATCATATATATATATATATATATATATATATATATATATATATATATATATATATATATATATATATATATATATATATATATATATATATATATATATATATATATATATATATATATATATATATATGAATTTTTTTTTTTTTAATAAGATCACATGTGGTTATTTTACAAATATTTAATTAATGATCGATTGCGCTAATCTGCTATCACGTCATGACCCAACAGAGTTGTGAACAAGGAATATGTTTCATGGACTGTACACAGCGAGCACATGGGCATCTATGTGGATTCTATCGTTGATGCAGGAAGCAGTGGGCCATCAATTGTATCGGAAAGTGGGCCACAACCTCGCGCCAACGGCTGATGTGTTTTTGCTACAAGTAACGACCTTTAGCCAGGTATGTTTTTTTTTTTTTTATATGTAGAAGGGACACTGGCCCAGGACGACAAAAGTACATTAAAAAAGAAAAGAAAAAAAAAAAGCCAATGAGGTGCATGTCTTCGAATGGAGGTGAAACCGGTAGTCAAAAATCACAGGTGTTGAAACCTCCCTCTTGAAAGAGTTGAGATAACTAGTACGAGTACAACACCTTACTCGTATTTCTGAATGTCTTGGAGATACACCCAGGATTCTTGACCTTTTCGTAACCTCTAATCGTTTTACTTATGTTGTCACCCTATCTCCTCTCTGCCTGCTTCTGTATTTCCATCTTTCTATGACTTGATCTCTTTGAAAAGGAAGGTTTCAAGACATTTATCCTGTGATTTTTTACCCTTGGCTGACACCCCTCCTAAATAATATACATATATATATATATATATATATATATATATATATATATATATATATATATATATATATATATATATATATATATATATATATATATATATATATATATATATATATATATATATATATATATATATATATATATATATATATATATATATATATATATATATATATATATATATATAAATGAAAAAAAAAATAGAAAGGCGGAAATACAGAAGCAGGCAAGGAATTACCAGAATCTTCCGGAGAAGGGATGAATGATCGAGAATATTGGTTAAGTTTTGTATTAGAGGTAGACAGAAAACGGGTGAAAAAAAAAAAAGTCGTGCAGCGAGGCCGCGGGAGGAGGGGAGGCATGCAATTAGCAAGATTACAAGAACTGTTGGCATGAAAATAGCGGAAAATTGTAAAAGATGCAAGAATGTGGCGATGAGAAAGGGACTGAGGACAGTCAATTAGAGGACAGGAATTGTTAAGACGAAAAGTTTTTAATTCCACCCTCTCTAAAAGAGCGGCATGAGTGAAACCTCCCATACGTGTGAAGCATATTCCATACATGGAAAAATAAGGCCCTGTACAGACACAGATGACGGGGAATGGATAAACTGGCGGGGAAAACTCAGAACGCCTAATTTCATATAACGCGCTGAGTACGAAGAGGCGTCCGAAGATAGGTCAATGCAATATCTGAGCGACGCTCCTGCACATGGACATACGTCCATAGACGGAAAGTTACAAAAGTTATCTCACCCATCTTAGTGGTGGCACATCTTTCCACCTGCTCTGCCAACTATTAAGAACTGCCACCCTTATACTGGGGTATAAATCATCAGAAAGAAATAGCGGTGGAAGGAGTACCCCAAGTTGCGGCCTCTTTAGCCAGCCTATCGGCCTTCTCATTCCCATGAACTCCCACATGTGTGGGTATCCAACAAAATGTTATGAGATATCCTCTGCGCTGAAGCAGGTGAATACACTCTAAAATATGTAAATTTATGGGAGGGAGGGAGAAATTAAAATGCTCCAGGGCAGACAACGCACTACAGGAGTCACTAAAAATAGTGAAACCAAGCAAAAACCAAATTTTTAGGGCAAGAATAATGGTAAATAAATCTTCCTTTTAAAACAGAGGCAACGCACGGAAGGATACCGCCTTCACAGAAGGAAGAGAATATAACACTATATCCCACTCTTGCATCAAACTTTGAACCATCTGTGTAGACAGCGACGAAGCCAGAGTGTGTCGAAGAATGTTCCAGAAATTAAGTACGAGACTCATACTGGATACCCAGGAAAACTATTTTGAGGGGATTTTCAGGTAAGCCCCAGAGAGAAGCTTCCCTTTGCCAACCTGACTAGGTACCTTAATTAGGCAGCGAGGTTTACCTGTTCCTACGTTGCATATACGAGCAGAAACCTGAGACTGAGTAACTGGAGTGGAGATAGATACCTGGACATGAGTCTCTGAAACTCCTGAAAAGACCGAAAGAGAAAGATTGCTTGACAAAGACGGTATGGTATCGCTCTAATAGGAGGATCTATTGGGAAGAGTGGCAGAGAAACCCTTGATATCCATATCAGAATTGGATGAATCACTTTAATTATGTCTGGCTCAGGGACATCTGACACTCCCACAGGGATCTTTCTAGGGGGACCCCCATTGAGTCTAAGGAGTCATCAGACTCCCGGGAACTTTTCTGGTCGGAATGCGGAGGAAGCTAGGGAGACTTGTTTATATTTTTCTGTGGAGATTTAAAATCATTGGGGGTCGTTCGTGGTTGAACATTCATTGGGTTGTGGACATCTCCAATATGAATTCCTCTATGAGGAGTCTGTGATGTAGCTAGTAAAGATTCAGTGGAGGGCTTTACTGATGATGTAGTAGAGGGCTTGGCTGAAGTTGCAGAGGAGGTGACACTTTCCAAAACAGAAAATTTGTTGAACACATTAACTGATGAAGCAACACTCACAAGAACGGGAGGAAATAACTGATGATTGAGAAAGGCGGGAAGGTGTCACTATCATATTCCTTGTGGCAGAGGAGGTCGAGCTAGAGTGAAGGAGGGAAGAGACGAAGAGGTTTGCCCCTCCATCTTTTTTGTCGAAAAAGAAGTTCTCGCCTGATACTACCAAGACTAATGAACTGAGAATTAGCCAGATGAAGAATGTCCTCCTCAAGATGTTACCTCTTGGACTGTCGAGAACGTAGTAGATAAGCCTTTCTACAGTAGAAGCAACAGGGTTCCTATTCGTTTTCAAGAGTAAGATGTGAGTCAAGAGATGAGCAGTGACCGCACCGGGGATGGTTTGGACAGTTCTTCCTCCCATGACCGAACTCATTAATCCAATAACATTGTAGAGAATGGTCAACGAATGTCTTTACTCGAAGGGAAAGAGGACCAATCTTAACACGGCCAGGGAGAAAAAAAAAAAAGATAGTGAACATGATCACGTTACTATTTTCTTTAAATTTCGTCACTCGATGAACATTATCAGGACATAAGTGAAGGATGTTATCTTCTGAGAATTCATACAGGTCCATGTTGTAAATGCATCCTTTGCAGTAACTGGATGTTCAGTATGGCTTGATGGATTCGAAGACACAGTCAGAAGGGCAATGCAGATGGAGGAGCATCATTGCCTATGTTAAATCTTTAGCTCTGATCAGTACACCTTTGCCATATTTATTGATGTTATTTTGTAGCGAGGATTCCAATCTCCCTTTTCAGATACTTAGCAGCGTGAAAAAAAAGTTTCTTCGACCTTCCCTATAGTATACTACAAACCAGTAATGTGTAGGTGGGTGGCGAACTTTGGAAGGACGTTCCTCAGCATCATCAAAGACATTAAGATAATAGTTATTTTCACTATCAGCTAGATTACTTGATCGAATGACATCAGCAGTTAAGTTGTTGTCGCCAAGATGCAAATAATTTATTGCCTCAAGTGCATCTTTGGCGGCAATGTCAGAAGTAAATGATGTCACATAGCACCGATGAGATAGACAATCGCCGTCGTATTTCAGACGGTTGCGGAGAACAGTTCCAAAAAGCTTAAACACCGAGCTGATAGCAAGGAATGACATGCAGGCATAGATATTGATGATAATAAGAGTGACAAAACATGAACAAACAGCTGACCTAAGGGGTCTTCCACCATGGGAGGCAACAGCAGGGAAAGTATGAGCTCCTGTCTGCACATCACCATTATGATCACAGGGTAACGTCTCGAGGGCCGAGTCGACCGGCCCTTGAGGAAAAGCGGAGTTTTTATTTTTACCCATACGGATATTATAAAAACAACATGGCTCCTTTGGGCCAAGGAAAACCATCTACTGGAACTACAAGGGAGGCGAGAGCTGGCTGCCGTGAATGGGGTACCTCGTCACTTTGCGGGCCACTCGTTTTAAAAATTTCGAAAGTTTGTTTGACAGACCTAAGACCTCTCCTCACAACGCATCCCAGCCCAGATACCCAACCATCCATCACAGGACGACCTCGAAAGGTGGCCCCTTTGGTGAGCGGCACCGTTGACCTATACTGGCAGCCTAAGTCTGGGAACCATTTAGTCTGGTCCCTCACTTTTTAGCATGGGTAGCCCTCTCTCCCAAAATAGGGCGAAGCAGGGACCGAATCCCTCTCAGCCCTAGCTTGCCAAGTCATAGGGACACGCACGACACCACGACAAGGCAGCGTTCACCTTGGTGGGAGGGGTGAGAGGGGGGCTTTATGATGTGGAGGTAAGATGCGTTTTATCAATATAATAATTATAACCTTTATCATAATTTATTCACTTCACTGTAATGACATAGACAATCATAGTGTCAAAGTAAGTAAATACCAACTCTCTTTAGTATGTAAGACGACCTTTGACAAAAAAAAATTATTATTGCCAGTTCCCAAAGAGAAAAATCAAATAACAGGATAAAAATCTTCAAATCCTCTATTTTGAAAGAGTTCAAGTCATAGGAAGGAGGATATAAAACTAGGCTGGGAGCTCCAAGATTTTCCCAAGAAAGGCATGAATGACTGAGAATAATGCTTAATTTTTGCATTAGGGATATGAACATAATAGAGGTGAGAGAAAGAAAGTCATGTGTAGTGAGGCCGCGGGACGAGGGGTTGTATCACTCATATCATTGTTATTATTATCATTGCATATTCATCATTTCATGCTTTGTGTTCCACGTGTTCAGTACGTCTCCATGTGGATGAGTCTGTTCTATTTTTAAACTCCTTTCCTCACCTCTCGCTTCTGAAGGAGTTTCCGCAGCTTCCGTACATTCCTCGCCGGGGCTCTTGAGAAAACACCTGTTTCCAGTTCTTCGTAGGTCATTGGTCCAAATTAAGATCATATCGCATTTGCTTAAATTCTCCAGTTCCGGGATATGATTATTCTAATTTTCATTTCTACTATTGGTCAGCTCCTTTGTGAACCTGATCCGATAGTTTTACAAAAATAACAATCAATACAGTGAGACATAACACTACTATCCCTCCGCAGGTACTTCACAATTACGCCCCCATAACATCGCCATAACACGCGCCTCGACCGGATAGCTGTAACTGTGTGTCCTTCGCGTCTGAAGGTCGGCTCGATCGGTGAGAATGCCCAGTCTGTCCCATCTCTCTCTGGCATCCTTGTCCCTTGATTGGGAACAAGAGTGCAGGAGAGAGAGAGGGGGAGTGGAGAGCACAGGTGGAGGGGAGGAGGAAGGGTAGTGGTGAACAAGGGTTGGGGGTGAGAGGCCCGGCGTAACATCAAACATAGGACCTTTTGCAAATCTGGGAACTAAAGGGATCTGCGCATGCGTGGGATGTTGCTGCCAGCAGATATCAAACTGCATCATACCGGAGCTCCAGGCTCTTAGCCACTAGCCAGACTTGCTTTATTCTTTACAACAACCATCTTGGTGAATTATATGAATAATGGGATATGTATATATTTATATATATATATATATATATATATATATATATATATATATATATATATATATATATATATATATATATATATATATATATATATATATATATATATACTCGTATATATATATATATATATATATATATATATATATATATATATATATATATATATATATATATATATATATATATATATATATATATATATATATATATATATATATATATATATTGTACAGCAAAATAACGCAATGAAGAAAGTAAGAATGATGAAAGATTAAAGACAATAAACGAGAAGAGAGAGAGAGAGAGAGAGAGAGAGAGAGAGAGAGAGAGAGAGAGAGAGAGAGAGAGAGAGAGCTAAGGTGCGAACGCAAGATGTACGATTAAGAGTGGCCGCTTTTCCGTGCCCAGAGACCCTCCTTCCCTGATTAATTTACCTTATTTTCCCTTTGTTCAGTCAGTTTGAGTCTCTCATAATTTACAGCCGAAGAATTGCCCTTGACAAAGAAACAATCAGTATTCATCTAACTCCTTTTTTTTTTAGTCAGGGGAGGAGCGGGTGTGGGTGCATGTCTGTATGTGCGTGTGTGTAGCACCTCCCTCCTTTTCCTTCAACTTCCTTCCCTTAGCAGAAGCGCGGGAAAGTAGCTGGAGCGCCTTCTCATGTAGTCACTGCCCTGCAGTTGCAAGGAGCAGGCGTACTAAGATGTGCTCTTACATTTATCGGAGACTAAGGCGGGATAATACTTAGCTGGGTCAGTTGCCTTAAGGAGATAAGTGGGTCATTACTGGCCGTACGCGCCGGCCTACTTGTATAGACTATGAGTCTCCATAGTAAGCTACCCGTAAGGGTAGCTGTGAATACCCAGGGAAATGACTCCTCCCCTGTGTGAGAGCACAGGTTGAGCTGGCACAGTGAGTGGTGACTAACCCTCCTGTGTGTTTGTGGGCATTGTTTTTGCAGTAGTTTCTTGTATCTCTTGCTAGTAACCCTGTTTGTCTTAAATGCTGTTGCGAGCTGATGCAGTTTAGCCGCAGAGGACCTAAGTAATTAACCACATAGTAAGCTTTACTCCCTCCTCAGGTGCTGACAAGACCTGTTCTCCATAAGGCAGTAAGCGATACTACTCGGCTTGAGGCAATAACGCTCTGTTGGGCAGTGGGAGGACTGTCACGGTGGACAAAGTCCCAACAGGGTATTTTACCTAGAATATATATGTGTTATTCGTATGTCTACTGTTTTTCATAGACGTGGTTGTCACTTCTTATGCAGCTATGGGTGTTCAGTGTTGTATGGAGTATTTTCCTCGTCTGTGGATTGGTAAAACAGTCTGGCGATCTCAACTTAGTGTGACCTGGAGTTATGACCATTGTGAATAGGGTGCAGGAGTCATAAGGGACCCTGTGCACCCATTTCTGAACCCTGCATTGAGTTCATGTAAGAGGTGGCTCATTGAAGCTAGTCCAGGTGCGGCACCTTAGTGAAGGGGCTGAAAATTGCGTTTGTAACACAATATATATATATATATATATATATATATATATATATATATATATATATATATATATATATATATATATATATATATATATATATATATATATATATACACACACACCGTGAAAGGAAGACAAAAAATTCGCGTGAGAGAGAGAGAGAGAGAGAGAGAGAGAGAGAGAGAGAGAGAGAGAGAGAGAGAGAGAGAGAGAGAGAGAGAGAGAGAGAGAGAGACCTAACCTAACCCAACCTAAGCTAACCTAACCTAACCTAACATAACCTAAACTAACTTAACCTAAACTAACCTACTAACCTAAACTAATTTAACGTAACTTAACCGCAGTAAAAATGACGGTACACTCCAAAATTTGAAACCGACTGAGAACTCGCCAACGCCAACGGTGACAGGCGCACTGCTATGTAATCAAGCAGTAACATTATATACATGAGCAGATCCCTTTTGTTCTCGGATTTCTTAAGATCCTGTGTTTGACGGCCGCTCTTACTCGCTGTTAATTAATTATAGCATTAAGTAAAAAAAAAAAAAAATACACTCTTATCCGAGGGATTGGGAGAAAACTCATCATTCTATGAAGGAAAGCAATTTTTTTTACATTATCGTCTTTTCAGTAGAGCTGTCGGATAGGAAGCAAAATGGGGAGAATCTAAAAATGGAAGCACAACTTCCAATTTATGCAAAAAGATACTAGAAAGTAGCACGCCATGGCGCGCTTGTCTCACGCCCTGGTTCTTTCATACATGCTTTCCTTCTCTCTATATTTATCATCATTCATATATATATATATATATATATATATATATATATATATATATATATATATATATATATATATATATATATATATATATATATATGTCTATCTATTTATTTATCCATCTATCTATACATCTATCAATATATATATATATATATATATATATATATATATATATATATATATATATATATATATATATATATATATATATATATATATATATATATATATCACAGTCATTACATCTGTTTCCCAGGTGCACTGTTCAGCCGTATGCCTCAAGCAAGAGGTTTGCATGGGATTTTCATACAGTGATGAAGCTTCAACATGCACCACCTTACAAGGGTCCCTTAGCGATGTGCTTCTTGCTGCTAAGAAAGACTATGGCCACAACATATTCTGGAAAGGTTCGTGTGCGCGCGCGCGCGCGTGTGTGTGTGTGTGTGTGTGTGTGTGTGTGTGTATATATATATATTCAAAATTATCATGGCGACTCCTATACCAGCCTCGGAATCCCCATCTGGAGAGGGGACCACAAATGTCTCCAGGTCGAACTGCTTTTCTGATAACGACTCTAAGTGTTTTGACAGACCCCTCAACTTTTTCTTCATTAATATCTGCAACATTCACGGTCTTAGATCTAATTTTCAATCTATAGAACACCACCTCTCCTCTTTTAAATCCCATCCTCTTTTCCTCACTTAAACACAGGTGACAACAGGTGAAAATTGGCAAATGACAGTTGCCCTCTTTTCTCTTAGCCTCCTACTTTCTTTATCCTCATTTTCAATCCAAAGCTGGATGTTGCGTTTATATGCGCAACGACTTAACTGTGTCCACGCTCTTGAATCTTCCGAGTTTTCCACCATCTGACTACGACAGCAGAGTTAATCTCAAACTAAATTTATCTGTGTTGTATACCTCTCACCTAACTCCTCTGACTATAAGAAATTCTTTGACTACTTAACTTCCAAAGTGGGACACATTCTCTCTTCTCTTTTGCAGAGATCTCCATTCTTAGAGATTTCAATATTCACCACCAGCTTTGGCTTTCCTCTCCCTTCACTGATCATCCTAATGAACTAGCCTTCAACATTGCTATCCTCCACGACCTAGAGCAATTGGTGCAACACCCAACTTGCATTCCTGACCGTCTTGGGGATATGCCCAACATTCTTGATCTTTTCCTGAACTCTAATCCTTCTGCTTATTCTGTCACCCTCTCTTCTCCGTTGGGCTCCTCCGATCACAATCTCATATCTTTATCTTGTCCTATCGTTCCAATCCCTCCTCAGGATCCCCCTAAGCGGAGGTGCCTTTGGCGTTTTGCCTCTGCTGGTTGGGGGGACCTGAGAAGGTATTTTGCTGATTTTCTTTGGAATGACTACTGCTCCATGTCAGGGACCCGTCTTTGTGTTCCGAGTGCATAACAGAGGTGATAGTGTCTGGCATGGTGGCGTAAATTCCTCTCTTTTTCTCGACCTAAATCTTCCAAACCCTGGTTTAACACAGCTTGTTTTCGTGCTATACATAATAGAGAGGTGGCCCACAAAAGATACTTAAGCGTTCCATAACCAGAATCTCATGCACTTTATATTTCTGCCCGGAACCATGCCAAGCCTGTTCTCCGACTAGCCAAAAACTCCTTCATTAATAGAAAGTGTCAAAATCTTTCAAGATCTACCTCCCTCGTGCTTTCTGGTATCTAGCCAAAAATATCTCCAATGACTTTGTTTCTTCTTCTTTCCCTCCTTTATTTCAACCAGATGGCACCACTGCTATCACATCTATCTCTAAAGTGGAATTTTTCGCTCAAACCTTTGCTAAAAGCTCTACCTTAGACTATTCAGAACTTGTGCCTCCCTCTCCTCCTCCGTCTGACTACTTCATGCTAACTATTAAAATTTTTCGCAATGATGTTTTCCATGCTCTCGCTGGCCTAAACCCTCGAAAGGTTTATGGACCTGAAGCGGTCCCTCCTATTGTTCTCCGAAATTGTGCCTCCGTGCTTGCACATTGCCTAGTCAAACTTTTTTTCAACTCTGTCTATCAACACCTACCTTTCAATCTCGGTCGAAGTCTGCCTACATTCAGCCTGTTCCTAAAAAGGGTGTCTGCTCTAATCACTCAAATTATTGTCCTATTGACTTAATTTCCTGCCTATTTAACGTTTTTTTTTTTAATCTATCTTGAAGAAGAAGATTCTTAAACATATATCACTTCATAACCTTGTATCTGGTAGCCAGTATGCGTTCCATGAAGGCCGCTCTGCTGGTGATCTTCTAGTTTTCCGTACTGAGTCTTGGTTATCACCTTTTAGAGATTTTGGTGAAACTTTTGCTGTTGCCTAAGATGTATCAAAAGTTTCTGATAGAGTCTGGCACAAAGCTTTGATCTCCAAACTACCTTATTACGTCTTCTATCTTTGTCTCCGTAATTTCATCTCAAGTTTCCTTTCTGACCGTTCTATTATTGTGGTGGTAGACGGTCACTTTTCTTCTCCTAAATCTGTTAAAAGTGATGTTCCTCATGGTTCTGTCCTGCCACCCACTCACTATTATTCATCAATGATCCGCTCCTACGCTGATGATACCACCGTGCACTTTTCCACGTCTTTTCGGAGACCCTTCAGAAAGTAAACAGTTCACGCAAGTAAGCCACAGAACACCTGACTTCTGATCACTCTAAAATTTCTGATTGGGACAGAGGAAACTTTGTATTGTTCAATGCCTCAAAAACTCAATTCCTCCATCTATCAACTCGGCACAACCTTCCAGATAACTATCCCCTCTTCTTCATTGGCACTCAACTGTTTCTCTCTTCTACTCTGAACATCCTTCGTTTGTCCTTTTCTAATAATCTAAACGAGAAACTTCACATATCATCTCTCGCTAAAACAGATTCTATGAAGTTTTCTCACCCCTTCCTCCTAGCTGTTAACTCTGTACAAGGGCCTTATCCGTCCATGTATGGAGTATGCTTTACTCTGTCTGGGGCGGTTCCACTCATACCGCTCTTCTATAGAAGGATAGGGTGAAATCAAAAGCTTTTTGTCTCATGAACTCCTCTCCTCTAACTGACTGTCTTCAGTTTCTTTCTCATCGCCGCAATGTTGCATCTCTTGCTTTCTTCTACCGCTATTTTCATGCTAATTGCTCTTCTGATCTTGCTAACTGCATGCCTCCCATCCTCCCGCAGCCTCGCTACACAAGACATTCTTCTCTCTCTCACCCCTATTATAGCCACCTCTCTAATGTTAGAGTTAACCATTATTCTCAGTCATTCATCCCTTCCTCTGGTTAACTCTGGAACTCCCTGGCTGCTACTGTATTTCCACCTTGCTATGATTTGAACTATTTCAAGAGAGGTTTCAAGAAAGTTATCCTTTAATTTTTGACTACCACTTCG
Source organism: Scylla paramamosain (assembly GCF_035594125.1). NCBI lineage: Eukaryota > Metazoa > Arthropoda > Malacostraca > Decapoda > Portunidae > Scylla > Scylla paramamosain. Next base: position 19,741,735 of record NC_087166.1, on the reverse strand, counting down.
GACTCTATTCAGGAACTAGCGTTTGAGTGGGCTTTTTTATTCGATATTTGTTGCCTTTGGCTGGTGTCCCTTAAAAAAAAAATAAAATAAAATAAAAAAAATAAAAAAATATATAAATGTATATATATATATATATATATATATATATATATATATATATATATATATATATATATATATATATATATATATATATATATATGTATATATATATATATATATATATATATATATATATATATATATATATATATATATATATATATATATATATATATATATATATATATATATATATATACATATATATATATATATATATATATATATATATATATATATATATATATATATATATATATATATATATATATATATATATATATATATATATATATATATATATATATACAGTCAGCGACACTATATATATATATATATATATATATATATATATATATATATATATATATATATATATATATATATATATATATATATATATATATATATATATATACATACATATATATATATATATATATATATATATATATATATATATATATATATATATATATATATATATATATATATATATATATATACAGTCAGCGACACTATATATATATATATATATATATATATATATATATATATATATATATATATATATATATATATATATATATATATATATATATATATATATATATATATATATATATATATATATATATATATATATATATATATATATATATATATATATATATATATATATATATATATATATATATATATATATATATATATATATATATATATATATATATATATATATATGTGCCTAACAACAAATATGGTGGTAGGCTATTTCAGAATGTTTGACACCACCTTGCATGGTGCCAAAAGGCACATAAAAGTACATCTTCAGCTTACAACAAAACAACTAAAACAAACATTCTGGGGCGGACCACCACCGTGTTTGTGGTGAGGCCTATTAAAATTCTTTGCAATGATTTTTTCGATGCCCTCGCTGGCCTAAACCCTCGGAAGGCTTATGGACCTGATGGGGTCCCTCCTATTGTTCTCCGAAACTGTGCCTCCGTGCTTGCACCTTGCCTAGTCAAACTCTTTCAGCTCTGTCTGTCAACATCTACCTTTCCTTCTTGCTGGAAGTTTGCCTACATTCATTGCTTACATTCAACCTGTTCCTAAAATGGGTGACCGTTCTAATCCCTCAAACTACCGTCCTATTGCTTTAATTTCCTGCCTATCTAAAGTTTTTTAATTCTATCCTCAACAGGAAGATTCTTAAACATCTATCACTTCACAACCTTCTATATGATCGCCAGTAAGGGTTCCGTCAAGGCCGCTCTACTGGTGATCTTCTGGCTTTCCTTACTGAGTCTTGGTCATCCTCTTTTAAAGATTTTGGTGAAACTTTTGCTGTTGCCTTGAACATATCAAAAGCTTTTGAAAGAGTCTGGCACAAAGCTTTGATTTCCAAACTACCCTCCTACGGTTTCTATCCTTCTCTCTGTAACTTCATCTCAAGTTTCCTTTCTGACCGTTCTATTGCTGCTGTGGTAGACGGTCACTGTTCTTCTCCTAAATCTATTAACAGTGGTGTTCCTCAGGGTTCTGTCCTGTCACCCACTCTCTTCTTATTATTCATTAATGATCTTCTAAACCAAACTTCTTGTCCTATCCACTTCTACGCTGATGATACCACCCTGCACTTTTCCACGTCTTTTCATAGACGTCCAACCCTTCAGGAGGTAAACATATCACGCAGGGAAGCCACAGAACGCCTGACTTGTGATCTTTCTAAAATTTCTGATTGGGGCAGAGCAAACTTGGTATTGTTCAATGCCTCAAAAACTCAATTTCTCCATCTATCAGCTCGACACAAACTTCCAGACAACTATCCCCTCTTCTTCATTGACACTCAACTGTCCCCCTCTTCTACACTGAACATCCTCGGTCTGTCCTTTACTTATAATCTGAACTGGAAACTTCACATCTCATCTCTAGCTAAAACAGCTTCTATGAAGTTAGGTGTTCTGAGACGTCTCCGCCAGTTTTCTCACCCCCCCCTCAGCTGCTAACTCTGTACAAGGGCTTTATCCGTCCGTGTATGGAGTATGCTTCACAGGTCTGGGGGGGTTCCACTCATACTGCTCTTCTAGACAGGGTGGAATCAAAAGCTTTTCATCTCATCAACTCCTCTCCTCTAACTGACTGTCTTCAGCCTCTCTCTCACCGCCGCAATGTTGCATATCTAGCTGTCTTCTACCGCTATTTTCATGCTAACTGCTCTTCTGATCTTGCTAACTGCATGCCTCCCCTCCTTCCGCGGCCTCGCTGCACAAGACTTACTTCTTTCTCTCACCCCTATTCTGTCCACCTCTCTAACGCAAGAGTTAACCAGTATTCTCAGTCATTTATCCCTTTCTCTGGTAAACTCTGGAACTACCTGCCTGCTTCTGTATTTCCACCTTCCTATGACTTGAATTCCTTCAAGAGGGAGGTTTCAAGAGACTTATCCACCAATTTTTGACCACTGCTTTGACCCTTTTATGGGACTGGCATTTTAGTGGGCTTTTTTTTTTATTAGATTTTTGTTGCCCTTGGCCAGTGTCCTTCCTACATAAAAAAAAAAGAATCTTCCTGTTGAGGATGAATTAAAAAACTTTAGATAAGCAGGAAATTAAAGCAGTAGGATGGTACTTTGAGGGATTAGAACAGTCACTCTTTTTTAATAAAAGGCTGAATGTAGGCAAGCTTCCAGTCAGAAGGAAAGGTAGATGTTGACAGACAGAGCTGAAAGAGTTTGAGTAGCCAAGGTTCAAGCACGGAGGCGCAGCTTCGGAGGACAATAGAAGGGACCCATCAGGTCCATAATCCTTCCGAGGGTTTAGGCCAGTGAGGACATAGAAAACATCATTGCGAAGAATTTTAGTAGGTAGTATGAAGTAATCAGAGGGTGGAGTAGAGGGAGGAACAAGCCCTGAATCGTCCAAGGTAGAGTTTTTAGCAAAGGTTTGAGCAAAGGGTTCAGCTTTAGAGATTGATGTAATGGTGTCATCTGGTTGAAATATAGGAGGGAAAGAAGAAGAAGCAAAGTTACTGGAGATATTTTTGGCTAGATGCCAGAAGTCACGAGGGATTCCCCCACCTATCAGTGGCATTTTGCCTAGGGCGCGGCTCGCGATGACTCAATTCACGGCTCTCGAAAAATATATAAATTAATTAATAAAAAAAATATACAGAAAAATAATTTTTCAAGTAAGATACATATTTTCATGAGGTGAGATGGAAGACGAAATCACAGTAAGAGATAACATTCTAACATCCCTACCCTAGTTGTACAGAAATCATACGTGTCCACTCCGGAAAACTGATCAGGGACACGTCTAGCTCTAGGCGTCGGTGGTCTCGCTGAATCAGTTCAGTTCAAGCTTTCGGGGGAGACTGGACGTATTTCGTTACTCTTGGAGATTTGTGTTTGAAAATAGGCAACAGATATTTGAGACTGCGGCAACGTATATGAAAGTAACGACTTAACTGTTGCTGCTTGTGGAAGCTAGCTGCGATGGGGTAGTTTTACTTGAAACCAAAGTAGTTGCGGCTCTCTCAATCAATGTGTCTAACCGAAGTAGCTCTCTTGCAAAAATTAGTGAATAACACTGGCTTAAGGGGAACCTGATGAGGGATTGGAGCGATAGGAAGCAGTCAGCACTGGGTGAGGCTAATCGAGATGTGGTGAGGCGAGTCGAGGAGAGGCACCGCCTAAGCTGCAGTGTGTCGTTTGTGGGGGGTCTCCTGCTGCTGCAGTTTTATTTTTTTTGGTCCCTCCCCAAACATGGATTCTGATGCTGGTGTAAACATCAGCTTTACATTTAAATTTTAAATGTTGAATGAAGTGTGTGCGTGTTTTACGCGCGTGTCGAATTGTATGAAGTGAAATGAAATTGTGAGAGTTGAACGTCCAGGGAGATCAAAGCTGTGTAATTGATAGGTTCAAAACACTGTGAGCCAGTGCTTGAAACTCACAGGGAATAATTATATTATTGTTTCGGAAAATTATTGCCTTTTACACTAAGTGTATTTGATTGTTTGAATTGTTGAGAGAAAAGAAAAAAAATTCTTATACTGTAAGAACATCAAAGGAGACCGAAGACTGTTTTTCATATAAGTTCAGTTTCCCATGATTCATTATGCTTATTATTAAAGCCCTACTAGTAAACAATTCTCATAACTATTTATGATGCTTTTATGTTCAATGATTAACTTAATGGCCACTAAATATAAAGTAGTATGCACCGCTAAGTTCTTTCATCAATTTGTTTATTTATTTATTTTTTTCTACTTTTTGTTTTCAACATCTTAGCTGCGGATAATCATCAGAGCTTCGTAAAACAAGGTAAGAAAGCCTACGCTTACTTCTCTTCCGAAGTGTCCATTGGGGAAGCTCGTCAGGCCTGTAAAGATCTCCTCGGATCCATTGTCCTGCCCCAGGTAGGTGTGTGTGTGTGTGTATATATATATATATATATATATATATATATATATATATATATATATATATATATATATATATATATATATATATATATATATATATATATATATATATATATATATATATATATATATATATATATATATATATATATATATATATATATATATATATATATATATATATATATATATATATATATATATATATATATATATATATATATATATATATATATATATATATATATGTGTGTGTGTGTGTGTGTGTGTGTGTGTGTGTGTGTGTGTGTGTGTGTGTGTGTGTCTAAAGGCAACTTTCTTACTCCACACAAAAGTACAAGCTCATAATTACACACACACCCTTCACTCAAAATTCAAAATTATCATGGCGACTCCTACACCAGCCTCGGAGTTCCCATCTGGGGAGAGGGCCACGAATGTCCCCAGGTCGGACTGCTCTTCTGGTATCGACCCAAAGTGTTTTGACATACCCTCACCTTGTTCTTCATTAACTTCTGCAACATTCGTTGTCTTAGATCAAATTTTCAATCTGTAGAACACCATCTCTCCTCTATTAATCCTGATCTTCTTTTCCTCACTGAAACACAGGTGTCTGAGGCAATTGACAGTAGCCCCTTTTCTGTTCCCTCCTACTTTCTCTGTCCGTATTTTCAATCCAAAGGTGAATGTTGCGTTTATGTGCGCAATAACGACTCGCCTCACCACATCTCGATTAGCCTTACCCAGTGCTGACTGCTTCCTATCGCTCCAATCCCTCATCAGGTTCCCCCTAAGCCAGTGTTATTCACTAATTTTTGCAAGAGAGCTACTTCGGTTAGACACATTGATTGAGAGAGCCGCAACTACTTTGGTTTCAAGTAAAACTACCCCATCGTGCCCACCCTCTTGAATATTCCGAGTTTTCCACCACCTTTTTACGACTACAGAGTCACTCTCAGACTAAATTTATCTGTGTTGTATACCTCTCACCTAATTCCTCTGATTATAAGATATTATTTGGTTACTTAATTTCCAAAGTGGAGCACATTCTGACTCTCTTCTCTTTTGCGGAGATCTTCTTGGAGACTTCAGTGTTCACCTCCAGCTTTGGCTGGAGGTGGGTTTAGAAATGGTCCAGACAGTTAGATGTTGATTCTGTAAAGGGCTATAATTCCTTACGGTGTATTGATTGAAACTACAATAATACCAGATTTTACCAGAGTCTGAAATGTTTTGCACTCTGAATTCAGCGATGCCGTTTTTCCTCAAGGAGTCGCTTAGCACGCGCTGGAATGAATCTGGCCCCGTGGAATTCGAGATGTGGGTGTTTACGAAACTTGATATTATGTTTTGAAACAGTTTCCTTAAGTCATCGCAAGGATGTCAAAGATAGAATTGTCGTGGTACTTGTTGCTCGTCGCTGTTGCTGAAGCACAATTTTTCTCTACAATTTTCTTTCTTTCAGGGCATTTGTGTGCCAGGGTTCGGTGGAGACCTTCATAGTTAAGACATTTATTACTTGGTTTCATTTTGGCAGTCCTGCCATATATATATATATATATATATATATATATATATATATATATATATATATATATATATATATATATATATATATATATATATATATATATATATATATATATATATATATATATATATATATATATATATATATATATATATATATATATATATATATATATATATATATATATATATATATATGGTGCGCCTCTGGTGTTTTGTCGTAGGAATAATGTTGCTGGACATTCAAGAATGTAATGGAGAAGGGGAATGTCTGTGTTTTTGTTGCAGTCATTGCAGGGAGGTATGATCTCGTTTACAATAATTTACCCGGGGAAGGGGTATCCCAGGCGGATTCTGTGTATATGCCTCATGGTTTTGTTCGGTGGATTTGGTGGCAGGGATAGATATTTGAGTTGAGTGGCCTGTGCGTACCAAAGAGCCGAAGCTGATCCATTTGTTACCTCGGCGGCATGTTTTTGTTTCATATTTATTGAGATATGTTTCTTGATGTTGCTTTTGATGAGGATGAGGCTCTGTGCCGTTGTTGTGTCGATGTTTTGTTTCGTTGCTACTTCTTTAGCTGCGGTGTCTGCTTTGTCGTTGCCATGGATCCGAATGTGGCTTGGGATCCATGCTAGGCACAACTGTGTTCCTGCTTCTTGGAGCGCTTCAGCTGTTTCGTGTATGAGTGTTACAAGGTGCACGTTGTGTTCTGCCTTGTGCTTCTTCAATGTCTGGAGAGTTGCTTTGGAGTCTGTTGCGATGAGAGCACTGCATGGCATGCCAGTATCGATGCATTCCAGAGCCCCTTTGATGGCCATGAGCTAGGTTTAAAGGAAGGAGTCTCCGTTGGAAACCATCCATCTACGAGTCATGTTTTGGGAAACGAAGGCAGCTTCGGCTGCTCCTTTGTCAGGGCTGACAGAACCATCTGTAAACCGTGCTTGTGTACAAGAGATGTGAGATGACAGTGTGATGGTTTTGAGTTCTGTGGAGATGTGTAGCACTTTTGTTGTTTGCAGCCAGTCTTTTCTGACCCAGGCTGGCGACGCTCTCCAAGATGGCGGGAGTGAGTATTCCGGGTGTGGTGTATCCTTTATGCAGAGAGTATGAGTCATATCCAGAGTGGTAAGAGTTTTGGCTGCGCTCCGTGCCCATGTCGTGTTTGTGAATAGTCTAGGATCTTGCTGGATGGCTGTTTTTATTCCTTCTGGGACTGAATATCGCCGTGACGTTCTTGATATCTCGGCGACTAGTCCGGTGGTGAGTTACTGCACTCTGTAGTGGATGAGAGGTATACATGCTTCTTCGCGTAGATTGCAGGTTTTGGTCCATCTAAGGGAGGATAGAATTAAGCGGAGACACTGATTTTCTGCAGTTTCGAGGGTGCTGAGGGCTTTCTGGGAGTCTGTGAAGAAGCATGGGGCACAGTAGGCTATTAGGGTTCGGATGGCATTCCTGTAGAAGGCCGCCTTTACACTTGGTGAGGCTCCTCCTTTGGAGATGGACTTACGAGTAAGGATGTTTGTTCTGGCGTGTCTGTCGTGTAAGTAGTTGATGTTTGTCCTTAGTGTGAGTTTGTCGTCAAACCAAACCCTAAGATATTGGTGTTGATGGACCCAAGGGACTTCGACACCGGCTGTGGATATAGGCTCCTTGGATGTTCTTTCCCCGAAAAAAACATCGCCTTTGTTTTGTTGAGGTTCAGCCTGAGACCCAGTTCTTGGCACTTGGAGTGTATGAGGCTGATGACGGTCTTGGCATTGGCTTGGTGCCTTCTCCCAACAGCTAGTAGAGTGATGTCGACGGCGTAGATGAGAAGATAGGCACCTTGCGGGAAATGGAGTGAAAGTAGTGCCTCGACTAGGATATTAAAGATAAATGTGCTTAGAGCGCTACCTTGTGGAGTTAAGTGTTCGTATTGGTGTTGGAGGGAAGAGTATCCTTAGAATTAGACCCATGCACTCCTGTTAGAAAGTCCTTGGTCCAGTTAAGTAGCCGGCCCTTGACTCCCTTCTCCACCAAGCACACGTGAATAACAGTTTTCTTAGCCATTTCAAAGACTTTTTCCAAGTCTAGAAATATAGCTGTAGAAGTGGCTGTGTCGAAAAAGGTGGCAAGGCACTCTGCGGTACCGGTGCCTTTTGTGTACGCGAAAATGTTTCTGGGAAATTTCCCACACACCCATTGTACTCTTTGTAATATAATTTTCTCCATGGTCTTGCCAATGCATGGGAAAAGAAAGATGGGCCTGTATGCTCCTTGGGCATGGGGATGTGTATTATGTCTGCCTCTTTCCACTTGTGAGGGAGTGAAGCAAGGTTATATGAGGCGTTGAAGAGTGTAAGAAGAGCTGCGTGGCCAGATGATCCTGCTTGTTTGATCATGCTGTGTGTGATCTCTGCTCGGGGTGCTGTGTCCGTGCTTGTTTTTAGTGCAGAGGTGAGTTCTGTGTGGGTGAAAGGGGTATCAGTTTCTGCTTCCTCCCTGCGATCCTTTCCGATCTCTCTCTGCATGAGTTGCATCGAGTGTCTCTGTAGTTTCTATTGAAAAAAAAATGTTGATTTGGATCGGTTGGCGAGGCCACTTGCTAGGCGTTCAGCTTCTTGTGGGCGTGGGTGAATTGGCGGAGGGGGTAGACGGAGGCCTTGGATGACTCTAAGTCTTCTCCACATGTTTCGCAAAGAAGAGTGGGAGTCAAGGGATGTGCACCAGTGGAGCAGTGCTTTTCTTTGGCTATTTCTTTTACTCTGTGGGCGTAGTTGTTGACGGATGTTAATAGTTTCTTGTTTACGTCTGTGAGATATCTTCTATAGAGTTTCTGTATTGCAGTGAGTTGCTTGTTCATCTCGGCCACGTTCTTGTCCATGAACCAGTATTCTTTGCAGGTTTCAAGCCTGATTCTGAGAAGATAATGACTGGTTCTTTCTTTTGTGGGGGAGTGGGTTGGCTAGGTGTTTCTCTACCCAAGTTTTTTGCCCTTGTATGGCTTGCTGTACTCGTTTGTGGCGTTCTGGACATCCCTTGTTACAGGCATGATGGGGTCCTTGGCAATTCGGGCACCTGGGTTGTTTCTTCCTTCGCCTTGTATTTCCTGAGGCACTGATCGGTTGAGTACTCGTTGCTGCATATACCACAGGGCGGATGGTTCCTGCACTTTTGTTTAGTGTGGCCGAAGGCATGGCACCTGTAGCACCTCGTTGGTTCTGGAGAGTAAGGTCGGGTGAAGAAAGTCCCCCAGATCTCCAGGTCCAGTTTGCTTGGGAGAGGTCCCTTGTACTCTATGAGGAGTTGCCGAGTCGGCTGACTGTCTCAGGTTGCCGTGAATCTCGTGGTGGACTTGATCCCTGGAAACTGTTCTAGGAGACGCAGTGAAAGGCGGAGAGGGTAACCCATGACCACACCTTTCAAAGTTTTCTTTGCGGAATCTAGGGGTTACAGGTGGACTTGCTTTCCATGAATATTCTTGGTTTGGAGTATAGTGTAGAGATCGGCTTCGTTTTCTGGATATATCAGAAAGAAGTTCTTTCTTCCTGGTCTGGATTTGAATTGTAGGTGCAGTACTTCTTGAAGCTGCTCCACAACTTCGTACGGCTCGGGGAAATCCACCGAAGGGAATACTTTGATGGTTCGATTCTTGGGCGCTTCTGTCTCGGTCTTCTCTGCCGGTGAATTGTCCGTAGCAGGAAGTTGAAGGGTGTGGTCGGCAGCTAGCGAGTCGAGAGCTGTCTTTTTCTTTGATTTCTTTCCAACAGTGCTTCATTGGTGGTCGTCCTCGTGGAGAGAGGCTTCGGTGTTTGAAGTGCAGGTACTCTTTTTGGCTTTTGAGGTTGCTTGGTAGCTGGCAGGGTGGAATTGCATCTAGGCGTTGGCTTGAGGTTTGGTTTTGCAAGTCTTCTGTGTATCTTCTTTTGGCTCGGTCAAGGCTCATGCGCCTTACTGTGCGTGGAACTAGTGACTGAGTGCTTGTGCACTGTCATGAGGTATTCGGTACTTTCTGCCAAAACATGGTAACCATAGATCCCTTCACTTCAGGCCGGCCTCAACGGCTCGGCAGCCTTACCCTTTGGTGAGCAACCCTCCTGTGAACTAGACCCTTGACCTAAGGAGATAAGCCCTACCTGGTCCTCTCCGGGAGAAAAGCTATGACCTAGGAGGTTCTCAAGAGCTAATCTTGCCTGTGACCTGGCGCCGTAACTGAGGCTGGACCCGCGCTATCACGGGCTTCCTCACCGCATCGCAGGCTGCCTCTGTTTCAGGAGTTCTGGAGTTTTTAGGTCCCACAGTCCCTTCACCAAGAGGCGGATAAAAGAAGAGATGGGAAGTAGTCGGAGACACAGAGAGAGGCCAAACCGCCCTTCTCAATGGCAAAACACACCGGTTATCGCGGTCAGAGGGTATATCCCAATCTGATTTTCCATGGGGGGACTTTGTGTGGGAATCGCCCAAGAGGAGTGGAGAGGTAGAGAACGCTGGAACAGCGTATTCTATACAATTCAGAAATAGGATCTGGGGTTACACTGCAGAGAGAGCGGCGCAGGGGGCGGAGCTTCTGTTCGTGGTAACGGCTGCCTACCGGCAGCCGTTACCACGAACAGAATATATATATATATATATATATATATATATATATATATATATATATATATATATATATATATATATATATATATATATATATATATATATATATATATATATATATATATATATATATATATATATATATATATATATATATATATATATATATTGAGAGGGGACCACAAATCTCCCCAGATCGGACTACCCTTCTGACGACGACCTTAAGTATCTTGACACCCCCCTTATTTTTTTAAAAATTAATCTTAATCTTTTTTTTTTCTTTTTTTTTTTTCGTACATGTCCTTCACCACCTTCACATACTTCTCTGCCATTTCCGAGCACCTCATTCAATACCACAGCTCTTCTCTCGGCACCCGATCGTAAGCCTTTTCTAAATCTATAATCACACAATGCAGCTACTTCTGTCCTTCCCTGTACTTCTCCATCATCATCCTCAGAGCAAATATTGCGTCTGTTGTGCTTCTCCCTCGTATGAATCCGATCTGCTCACCACTGATCCTCACTACTCTTCGCAATCTCGTTCCCACGACTCTTTCCCATATCGTCATTGCTTGACTCAACAGCTTAATTCCTCTATAGTTGCTGCAGCTTTGTACATATCCCTTGTTCTTGAAAATCGGCACTAGCACACTTTCCTCCACTCATCTGGCATCCTCTCGCCTTCCAAGATCCCGTTGAACAGTCTGGTTAGCCAACCCACTGCCATCTCTCCTAAATTCTTCCATGCTTCCACTGGTATCTTATCTGAGCCTACTGCTTTACCTCCCTCCATCCTCCTCAAAGCCTTTCTCACCTCTTCTCTACTGATCCTTGGCACTTCCTGATTTAACTCTTCCACCTCCTCTAACCTTCTTTCCCTTTCATTTTCGATGTTCATCAGATCCTCAAAATACTACTTCCATCTTTTTGATATATTCTCTTCCCTTGTCAGTATATTTCCTTCTGCATCCTTTATCATTTTAACATGCTGTACACCCCTCCCATCTGTCTCTGTCTGGCCAGTCGGTAGAGGTCTTTCTCCCCTTCCTTAGTATCTAACTTCTCATATAACTCTTCATATGCCTTTTCCTTCGCTTTTGCCACTTCCTTCTTCGCTATGCTACACATTTTATTGTATTTCTGAAGACTCTCTTCGTCCCTATGTCTGTCCCAGTTTCGTTTTGCCAGCCTTTTCCTCTTTATGCTATCCTGCACTTCCTCATTCCACCACCAGGTTTCCTTGTCTTCTTTTCTTCGTCCTGATGTCATCCCAAGTACATGTATTGCTTTCTCTCTCACCGTTTCTGAGATCTCCTCCCAAATGACCTCTTCCCTTTCTGCCAAGACTTGGCTCATCTTCTGCTTAGATGTTGTATTGTACTCCTCCTCCTTTAGTTTCCACCATTTGATCTTTGGTTCAGTCCTCACTTTCCTCCTTGTCTTCACTTCCAGACTCAAGTTCCTAACTAACACTCTATGCTGTCTTGCCACACTCCCTCCAGGCACAACCTTACAATCACTAAATTCTTTCAAGTTGCATCTTGTACCATACCGTAGCGGTATCATAAAGACGAAGCTTTGGAAAAACGTCTCTACTCGCGTCTCGATCGAGCTAACCGAGCTGACGAGTGACTTCCACCTCCACACCTCGTCAGTCTCACTCAGTCCTCTCAATTGGAACCATCCTCCCTCCTGCTGCCTGGATTCGGTAACTGTACATAATTACTTGAACCCAAGTGTAATAACTGTGTCCTAGATAAGTGTTGGAAAAAAAATATATAAATAAAAAAAATAATAAAATTTATTGCTTATTGTTTCTTTTTATTTTAGGGGGGTTATTTGTTTATTTTTTTACTCTTAATATTAATATATTAATAACTTCAAATAAGCAATTAAAAAGTAATCTAGAGTGAAACACAGTCTTTGTCCAACAGGACCAATCTGTATCAACATTACCTAAACAAGTGTCTGTCCTTCAAATAACTGACACTTGTTTAGGTAATATTGTCCTCTTGGACAAAGCCTGTGTAAACTTGTACTGTACAGGAAATGAACGGGTCAGGCTTGACTACTTTTACATTTTTCATGTATATGTACAAACGGCTCCCTACTTAATGAAGCAGGCTTGCTACCTTACTTTTAACTAAAGCCACATGTAAACTCAAACCCACACCATGTCCACTTCCCCATCCCCACTCCCTCCTTGTTTCTATATTTTTCATGCCTCTCTCTCTCTCTCTCTCTCTCTCTCTCTCTCTCTCTCTCTCTCTCTCTCTCTCTCTCTCTCTCTCTCTCTCTCTCTCTCTCTCTCTCTCTCTCTCTCTCTCTCTCTCTCTCTCTCTCTCTCTCTATGGATGTACGTATGTGTGTATGTATGAAGGAGGTATGGGAAGCATGGTGGACGGAAGGGAATGGGGATGTGGAGGGGGAGAATAAGATATGCCCAAGATTCAGGTCAAAAGCAGGTCTAGCCAATGACAACTGTCATAAAAAAAAGATAACGAGTGCTGTTTTTTTTTTAAATACATCGAGTAGGGAGGTGTCTATACATAAAGTATACATATATATACCTTATTTATCAATACAATATAAAACAAAATTGTAATATATATATATATATATATATATATATATATATATATATATATATATATATATATATATATATATATATATATATATATATATATATATATATATATATATATATATATATATATATATATATATATATATATATATTCTAAACGCCAACCCTTCGTGGAAGCAAGTCCATCAAGAAGTAGAACGTCCTACGCAAGTGCTACTAAATAACGGCTTCAACAGAAAAGACAGCTAGAAAAAAGATAATTATTGAAAGCTGGCACCAAGGAGAAGGAACTACGAGGAAGAAAGAACCCATCGAGATATTATACAGAGCGCATTACCCCAGCGCCTACAAAGAAGAAAGATTCATGAAGCAAATGTTTAAGAACATCACACCAAATGACCCTGAAGAAACGCATGAACTTGGTCATCTACTATAAAGCCAAGAAAAGAAGCCATATCCTCAGAAACAGGCCCAGGGAGACAGAAAGACAACTTCAAAAATCACATGTCGTCTTTCGGTTTACCTGTAAACAAAAGAAACTGTGAAACCCTTGCCTTGACCTACACAGAACTACAGTGACTACAGTAAAGCTGTACAAACACCTCAGCTATCATCTCGCGTCAGGCATCCCGAAGAAACATCTGAAAGAAGAGCACACGTAGCTGCTAACAAGAAAACAATTAGAAGAAAACAAGAAGCATAAGAGCTCGCCGAGCCTGAACATCCACTTAAAAAAACCTTAAAAGCCTTACCCAGCATGAGGACAGCAGAGCTGCAGAATAACCAATCAAAAGTCACGACACAGCCCCCGGGAAGCAGGTGAACGATTTTAATTACCGCCTAAAACAGCAGCGGGTAATGCCCACGCATTTTTTATCTCCTACTGCATTTTATTCATCTCTCCCCGACCCCCCTCCCGTATATTATTTCTCCTACTATAATCTTTTACTGTTTCACCCTCCTTATTCTCTCTCTTTCAGTCTCTCTCAAAGTCCAGCCCAGCTATTCATCCTCTCCCGAAACATCAAGAGTGAAGCATCACTGAAACAACTGAACTTTATATTTCTGCCCAGAATCATGCCCAGTCTGTTTTGCAACTAGACAAAATCTCCTTCATTAAGTGTCAAAGTCTTTCAAGATCTAAGTACCCTCGTGATTTTTGGTACTTAGCCAAAAAAACATCCAATAACTTTTTCTTCATCTTTCCCTCTTTTATTTCAAACTGATGTCACCAATGCCATCTCACCTATTTCTGAAGCTAAACTATTCTCGCAAACCTTTGCAAAAAATTCCACCTAGGATGATTTAAGGCTGGTTCCTCTCTTTCTTCCATCCTCCGACTACTTTATGCTTCCTATAAAGATTTTTTTCGCAGTGATATTTTCCAAGTCTTCGCTAGACTTAATCCTTGGAAGGCTTATGGACCTGATGACCTACCTCTTATTGTTCTCTGAGCATGTGCCTAATCAAACTCTTCCAACTCTGTCTATCAACATCCACCCTACCTTCTTGCTGGAAATTTGCTGTTCTAATCCCTCGAACTACCGTCCTATTGCTTTAATTTCCTGCATGTCTAAAGTTTTTTTTAGTCTATGGTTAACAAAAAGATTCTTAAACATCTATCAGTTTAGAGCCTACTATTTAATCACTAGTGTGAGTTCTATCAAGGGCTCTCTACTGGGGATCTTCTGGTTTTTCTTACTGGGTCTTGGTCATCTTCTTTTGAGGATTTGGTAAAACTTTTGCTGTTGCCTTAGACATATCACAACCTCTGTCACTAAGCTTTTATTTGCAAACTATCCTCCTACGGTTTATATCCTTCCCTCTGCAACTTCATCTCAAATTTACTTTCTGACCGTTCTATTGCTGCTGTGGTAGACAATCGTTGTTCTTCTCCTGAATCTATTAACAGTTGTGTTCCTCAGGATTCTGTCATGTCACCCACTCTCTTCCTGCAATGTATCAATGATCTACAGAATCAAAATTCTTGTCTAATCCACTGATAATACCACTCTGCGCTTTTCCGCATCGTTTCGTAGACGTCCAACTCTTCAGAAAGTAAACAGTTTACGCATGGAAGCCACAGAACGGCAGACTTCTGATGTCTTAATGTTTTTATTGGGACAGAGCAAACTTCGTATAGATCAATGCCTCAAGAACTCAACTCATAAACTAGTCCAGATAAGTATTCTCTCTTCTTCAATAACTCTTCTTCACTGAACATCCATGGTTT
>NC_087166.1:19713765-19721265 GCF_035594125.1 Scylla paramamosain | reverse complement strand
CTTTTCCTGTGACCCCTGTCTTTTCTCTTCCTTCACCTCTCACTCTTCCCTTTACATGCTCCACTACACTACCTACTCCCCCTCGACTTCTGTCTCTTCTGCATAGCTTATTTCTTCGTCTGTCTTCTCTCGTTCTCCCTCCTCTCTTTTCTTTGTCTGTACTTTCTCCTCCATACTACACAAACACGCAACGACAACCCTGCGTCCTGGTCAAACTCAACGCGCCCACCAGGGACCTTACCCTGCTAGTGCATCATCACGGCACTACCAGGCAATACACTCTCTAGGCAAACAAATATCCTCTTCAGGCCGCCAAGCTAATCCAACTCACTGGCCCCTTCAATTCTCCTCACTGGAGAACACACTACTCTTACCTCCAGGCCTTCCCTGCCCACAACTTGACTCCAACTTGCCCGCTCTTGATTCTTCAAAGTGTGTGTGTGCGGGTATGTGTGTGTGACTCCTGCCTCTGTGACGGCTATGTGTCGGTGGGCGTAGCTTGGTATCGGAGTCGACTATTATTTTTCTGGATAATCTTCACTCACAACATCCTCGTGCAAGTGGGTTATCTAAGTTAGTCTGGCGTGTTGCGTTATATTTAGAAAATATAAATTGTCTTACAGCTCAACAACAGTACACTTCTATACTACTCATTCACACGACTAAGATTATTGGCAAAGTTATTAAGACTCTTGTGTCTTGGTCAGAGTCTAAGTCTTTGAGTAACTCGTGACAGAGCGACACGGGTTGTGCGTCTGTACTATCTTGGTGACTGGCTGCTACTGACGCTGAAAGTGACTTGAGGATTGTCCGAGAGGTGCCTAGACATACGTCATAGATTTCCGTAGCCAATAATATCAAGAAAAATGAATGACGTTTTAATCTCCATCCAATGGGAGGTAAGCCT
The DNA here is from genome assembly GCF_035594125.1 of Scylla paramamosain. NCBI lineage: Eukaryota > Metazoa > Arthropoda > Malacostraca > Decapoda > Portunidae > Scylla > Scylla paramamosain. The sequence goes on along the minus strand of NC_087166.1, from coordinate 19,720,358 downwards.
TTAACAAGCTGAATGGGCATAAAACAAACCAGGTGTTTATAGTTAAGCTTGGCTGTTATCAATTCAACGTCCTGTTCACCTCTTGCACAATTCTTCTAATAATGGCGTTAGATTCTCTAACGCGTCTTTAATTCTACTCCTATATCTATTCTTTTCTTCATGCAAAGTAGTGCCTATTACAAAAGCTGCCATGTCACACCCGTAAAACGAATAAAATAAAAGAGCCAATTTCTCGGCAAAAATTTTCCGGAGTCGACATGTTCAAATCGGTCTCCCAATGTCAGGCACAACATATTGTCACTCTTTGCTTCTCCTGGCATCACTCGATGACACATGAATCACTGCAACGAGCTGACAGCTGCTACCTCCTACACAGCATACACATTCCTGCATAAGAAGCCAAACTCCCGCACGTGGATATCACAACACAAGAAACCCCCTCTCCACCATGAGCTCGGCCAACGTGCCTCTGGGCCAACTCCATTGGTCACGGCAACTGCTACTGCGTGCAATCACTTCTCATCAAGCCCGACTCGTTGCTTCGCGAAGGGCAGCAACTATCATCACATACTACTCTCCTCTGGCCCAGCATCTGACAATTAACAACTTGATCAAACGAACCCCCAACAACACTGTGGGTGCTTCCCGAGCGGCAACCAAAATATCACCAGCAACCTCACTCAGCGCTGCCTCCCTACGCTGCGTCGTAACGCCCACGTCAGCTATAACACTCCTACATCTACAGAAAGGAGGGGTCGGGCTAGTAACATCTTTGATAATCCTCATACCAGAGGAAACAAAACTCAACATAAGGAAGAAAAGGGCCCCAGACAAGAAGTAATCAGGCTTGCCAACCTGACCAACGTGGCCACACCCGGCCACCAAAACAACAGCAAACGCTTCTGAGTCATCCTGACTCAAAAATGGCCAAACACCGGGCCGCTACGTGCTACCTGCACACGTGCCTCCTTAATTGCGGATGGCAGAAGGAAATGGAGCTCCAAACCTCTGTCCTTATCTCTCCGTCTACTATACAAAATAATGTTACTACCTGCAAACACTACTCAACCCTTTACTTCGTTGCCATCCACTCATGCCTCAGAAAGAAGCAGGGCAATATGCCCCTGAGAGGCAGAACCCTTTTTGGGTACGCTCACAGCTGTATCAGTATCTAGCAAAAGAGGTACCTCACTACGTGAGCTAACACCCACTGTGTCTGGTCACGGCAGGGGAACAGCCTGCTCCCCGACTCAGGTGCATTCTGTGGGGGGTGGAAACTCCTACCTTCCCAGCAGAGTTAGGAGTCTCCCTGCCCCGGCAGTAACCCCTAACATATTAAACACAACACACTGGGTTGCGGACTGAGTACCAGCGCTCACAGCTTCCACTCCAGGCGAAAACTCCACCTGAGCGCCACCTCCGAGAGGCTCCACAGGGTAAGACAAACCAATGAACAAACAATCTAACCCGAACTCCCCACCCTCACCCTCAGCAACACTCTCAACAAAATCAAGTGCTTTTTGTGGATGCAATCAGTCCCAGCATAATGACTCAAGAACGATCCTAGCTCTGACTCCGCCCAAACCCTCGCCAGCAGCGGGACAAGCCTTTGACCACTCTCCCCCCACTTTGGTATGAACACTAACTCTGTACTCCTCTTGTGGTGGCCCTAACCTATTGCAATCTACCACAGGACTAACAGAAACCGTAGGTGCCCGACTCCGGGGGGGCTCACCTTAGTTAGGGGTTAGGAACAGCCTTCACATTTGGGATGGGTCCACAGATGGGGGTTGCACCCAAACTCTCCCACCTGCTAGGTCATTCCCCAAAACGAAATCAACACCCGATACTAGCAGTTCTTCCGCAAGTGTCACACGCACTTTTATGGTCACTAGCGGGCACGAAAATCTCATCTATGTCGTGGCGAAACTCCCTATGGCGCCAATTCCTCGGCACCACACAGGCTTATCGGAGACAACTCGTTTCCTAGTAACATTACTTACACAAATATGGACGGCACCAGTCCAAGCTAGATCTCACGAAAACTGGTGAGATACCAACAGACGAGCGGGCAGTACTTCCTGCCTTTCTAACCTCACAACCAAACACTGACTGAATCTCCTCACTCTCCTGGTCCCGGCTATGAGACACAATCAAGACCACTGGCTTCTGTGGGGACTTAAAAGACATGGCTGTCATTAACTTAGGAGAATTAAACTTGAAGTGCCCTGTATTCTGACAATAATTACATATTGGTTGCACGCTGTACCTGGGAGTACTGTGATGCATACTACCAGGTTGTCTCCGTCGAGGGCTGGGTGGGGACTTGTTACCAACAAGGGTTACTCGTCCAGAGTTATTACTAAGGCAACTGTTGTGACGTGGACTTCCTGACAAACTAGCGCCTGACGCGCCTCCAGACTGACCATCACTGGCCCTGCTGTATGTCCCACTAATCCAACGTTATACGGGTCTGTGCGCCATCACGTGTTCATCTGCCCACTTATCTGCTTCCTTTAGGATTTTTAATCCTTTTTTCCCGGAGCAGCGGTACAAGCTCCTTCTCGGCCACATTAACAAATTGTTCCATTACTATGAGCTCCTTCAACTCACGATAGGTGACCTGCTTGCTAGTAATCTGTTTTTCAAATGCTTCCTTGAAATAGCGAGCACACTCACTAGGCCTTTTTCTTCCTTCCATGGAACTGCGACCTATAAGACTCGGTCCGTAGCTCATAGGCTATCAGAATGTCAGTTTTAAAGTCTTCATAATCCTCCAGATCTTAACCTGACATCCGATCATAATCTTCAAGAGATAATCTTTCAACATATTAACAACAAGGCCAACCCATCTCTCCTGAGGCCAATCAAATTCGCCTGCCTTCTTTTCAGATCTCTTAAACCACTCACTTACCTTCTTTTCATAAAACTCAAGTACCAATTTCAAATTTCTCACCGTCTGGCTCTCTAATGTATCTTCATCACTCGTTTTCCTCTCCTCAAGCCATGAGGTGATTTAACTTCTATTCAAGTTTTCTCCAACTGAAATATTCTATTCTTTTCAGCCTTTTCTCCCTTTCTGCCTCAAGTATCTTAATTTCTTTATCATACATTCTTGCCTCCTTCTCGGCTTCAAACCTTTTGGCTTCTCTAATCTCGTAAGCCTTTAACCTTGCTTCGTCTTGGGCTTCCAACTCAAGCCTCCTCATCTCCTTCACGGCCTGGAATCTCTTGGCTTTTCTATCCTCCTCTAGCTCCATTCTCCTCATCTCTAATTTTAATTTCATCTCCTCAGACATGCCTTCTGTCAGAAAAAAATAAAAAAAATAAAAAAATAAAAAATAAAATGTTGTTGGTAGGACTGACACGTCCTTGGACACTGTTTGTGGGATTCTGTGTCCTGACATCAATGTCAAATCTGCATTGCCACTTCCGGCAGAAGCAGAAGTCTCGAGTCTTGAGCCACTCCTCCTACCATCTTTTCCTTCCATGGCGTAAGTTGATTACAGGCACGCAAAAAACTATTTTGATTGCTTGCTGTCACCACTGTTTTCGTTGTGAACGAAAGTGAAAGTGACTTGGCCACCCGTTGCCACCACTGTCTTAGTTTAGATGAGATACTTGCCGCCTCTGTTGAGATGATGCTTGCCATCGCTGAATCAGATGAAGAGCTTGGTGTAGTGGTAGTGTGGAGGACCGGGTAGTGAGCTTGTATTGTTGGTAGCGTGGAAGTCGTGGGTGGTGGTTGATATTGTCGATGTATGCGAGTAAAAGACACGAGTTATGAAAGTTCTTGATTTAATAATGTAGAGAATGTACACATGTGATACAAGATACGTTTGATTACAGACGTGATGACTGATCTTACGCTCTTTATCTCTGAACTGATATGAGCTGGACTGCTCTTGAACTGATGATAAACTGAGCAGACTCTCTCTCGAAAGACTCTCTCGGACTTTCTTGCTACGCATGCGGGCTCTATGACAGAGAAATGGATCACGATACAACTTTTTGGGGTGAAAAAAAATGACCAATGAGATGGAAAGAAATGGGTTGAATTGGTGAATGACAGCGGTCGTTATTCTAGCCAATGACCAGGGAGAATGACTCAGAAGCGAACGCAGGTGTTTCCTTGAAGGACTGGAAGGAAAGTGTGAATTCCCTTGAGAGGGAGAAAAGGAGGAAAGAGGTTAACATTAGAACAGACTAGCTGGCCATGGACACACGTGAGATGAATAGATGAACACACCGCATGTGGAATGGATATGAAAAATGATGAATATATATATATATGTATATATATATATATATATATATATATATATATATATATATATATATATATATATATATATATATATATATATATATATATATATATATATATATATAAAGAAATGACAAGCAACTGTCTCCTCCACGTGGCTACGAAGCTTCCAGCAATCCTGGCCAGTTACTGTTACAACATAGATTCAGCCCCTATCACAGCTGCCACTAACTCAGGTCAGCTTCCCTGAACTAACTTTTGTGTAGTTTAGTGTGAGGCCTACATACACATTTACAGGGTCTTTCTAGTCACCTGTAATGATCATATATGTTCTCACAACACCAGGTTCAGCCTCTCCCACGGCTACCACGAACTTGGGTCAACTTCCCTAAACTACCTCTTGTGTAGTTTAATGTGGGGTGCACATACCCATTTACAGGATCCTTCTGCTCTCCTATAACTATTAAATGTATGAGATCGCCAACCTGTTTCACCCCCTACAGGTAAGGGAGCACAACAGCAACCAAGCAATGCCGATTTGCTAAGAAAGAATAAAAAAATCATGTTCTAGGAGGGGCACAGCTACGACAAAGTACAAACAACTATAAGGTTTATAATGTTCTGTGATCTATTACCCTCTCAAGACAAAGCATCATTACTTCCTCTTGCTGGACAGTAATATTTACAGCCTCCCTGATGACAGGTCATTGTCACCTAGACACGGTAAAGCCCAGAGAAGGAGTAACAACTAGTACAGGAAAGAGAACCTCTATATCCTATAGGTCCAAAGCTCTCGATATAACTTTGAATCCCCAGACATGTGAAGCATACTCCATTCATGGACGGATAAGGCCCTTGTACAGAGTTAGCAGCTAGGGTGTGAGAAAAACTAGCGGAGACATCTCAGAATGCATTACTTCATGGAAGCTGTTTTAGCTAGAGATGAGATGTGAAGTTTCCAGTTCAGATTATAAGTAAAGGACAGACCGAGAATGTTCAGTGTAGAAGAGAGGGACAGTTGAATGTCACTGAAGAAGAGGGGATAGTTGTCTGTAAGATTATGTCGAGTTGATAGATGGAGGAATTGAGTTTTTGAGGCACTGAACAATACCAAGTTTGCTCTGCACCAATCAGAAATTTTAGAAAGATCAGAAGTCAAGCGTGCTGTGGCTTCCCTGCGTGAAATGTTTATCTCCTGAAGGGTTGGACGTCTATGAAAAGATGGAAAAGTGCAAGGTGGTATCATTAGCATAGGAGTGGATAGGACAAGAAGTTTGGTTTAGGAGATCATTAATGAATAATAAGAAGAGAGTGGGTGACAGGACAGAATCCTGAGGAACACCACTGTTAATATATTTAGGAGAAGAACAGTGACCGTCTACCACAGCAGCAATAGAGTGGTCAGAAAGGAAACTTGAGATGAAGTTACAGAGAGAAGCATAGAAACCGTAGGAGGGTAGTTTAGAAATCAAAGCTTTATGCCAGACTCAATCAAAAGCTTTTGATATGTCTAAAGCAACAGCAAAAGTTTCACCAAAATCTCTAAAAAGACGATGACCATTACTCAGTAAGGAAAGCTAGAAGATCACCAGTAGAGCGGCATTGACGGAACCCATACTGGCGATCGGATAGAAGGTTGTGAAGTGATAGATGTTTAAGAATCTTCCTGTTGAGGAAAAATTCAAAAACTTTAGATTGGCAGGAAATTAAAGAAATAGGACGGTAGTTTGAAGGATTAGAACGGTCACCCGTTTTAGGAACAGGCTGAATGTAAGCAAACTTCCAGCAAGAGGGAAAGGTAGATGTTGACAGACAGAGCTGAAAGAGTTTGACTTGGCAAGGTGCAAGCACGGAGGCACAGTTTCGGAGAACAATAGGAGGAACCCCATAAGGTCCATAAGCCTTCTCGAGGATTTATGCCAGCAAGTGCATGGAAAACATCATTGCGAAGAATTTTAATAGGTGGCATGGAGTAGTCAGAGGGTGGAGGACAGGGAGAAACAAGCCCAGAATCGTCCAAGGTAGCATTTTTAGCAAAGGTTTGAGTGAAGAGTTCAGCTTTAGAAATAGATGTGATAGCAGTAGTGTCATCTGGTTGAAATAAAGGAGGGAAAGAAGGAGATGCAAATTTATTGGAGATATTTTTGGCTAGATGCCAAAAGTCACAGGGGAGTTAGATCTTGAAAGGTTTTGACACTTTCTGTTAATGAAGGAGTTTTTGGCTAGTTGGAGAACAGATATGGCATGGTTCCGGGCAGAAATATAAAGTGCATGAGATTCTGGTGATGGAAGGCTTAAGCACCTTTTATGGGCCACCTCTCTATCA
>NC_087166.1:19693765-19698765 GCF_035594125.1 Scylla paramamosain | reverse complement strand
TACAGAGCGATTTTGAAACATTATGTAACTTGTTTTTGCAATATTTAAGCTCAGACTATTTATTTTAGTCCAGTGATAAATTTTTCTTAATTCTGTAACCAAATCTGTGTGAAGATTGTTAATATTTAAGTTGTTTAATAGTAAATTTGTATCATCAGCATATATAGTGTATTTGAATTTAGAGCTAACATTGACAATATCATTTATATAAATAAGGAAAAGAGTTGGTCCTAATATAGAACCTTGTGGTACACCCTTGTTAATTACTCTGAAGGAGGAATGTGTGAAATTGCAATATACAGATTGTAGCCTATTGCTCAAGTAATTTTCAATTAGTTTTAAAGGAATGCCTCTAACGCCATAATGGTTCAGTTTGGTTAACAAAATCTTGTGATTCAAAGTATCGAATGCTTTGGATAGGTCTAAGAATATTCCTATTAAAAATTGTTTTTGTTCTAGGAAGTGATACACATTAGAGGTGAAATGAAAAATAGCCGTTTCTGTAGAACGACGTGTCCTAAACCCATGTTGAGAGTCTGTAAGTAGATTATTATCTTCAAGATACTTAATAAGGCGTGCATTAATAACTTTTTCAAATACTTTACTGAAGGCAGGTAGTATAGAGATTGGTCTGTAATTTTTTATATCTGATCTATTACCTGATTTGAGCAAAGGTATAACTTTGGCTTTTTTTAGTGCCTCAGGGAAGATGCCTGTTTTTAATGTTAAGTTCACTATGTGGGTCAGTGGAAGGATAATGTCACTTACTGACCGTTTCATAACAACTGGGGAAATTTCATCATATCCACAGGAGGATGTTTTGAATGCCTTAATATATTGTTCAATTTCAAAATTTGTGGCTGGATATAAAAACATTGAAAAATTTGGAGAACATTGTAAATTATCTAGAAAATCATTACCAGTAGTTACTGTTATTTGCCCTCCTGCTTGTAGAAAGTGTTCGTTAAATTTATTTGGAATGTTAGAACAAGCTGGTTTGAGTTCTATAACGCTATTTGTACCGTCTGCCGACCTACCAAGTATGTTGTTTATTGATTGCCAGTGGGACTTAGGATTGCCTTGATTAGCTACCAATTGCTCTTGGTAGTACTTTTTCTTAGCTTCCTTTAAGAGCGATGTCAGTCTATTTCTATAAGTTCTGTATTGCTCTCGAAAGGTTAATGGCCACTTCTATGCTAGCTTTTCAAGACGATGCTTTTCTTTGATACTCTTCTTTAATGCTGGGCTAACATGGGGACTGCGACTACTCTTGCTATTAATCTTAATTCTCTTCTTGGGGAAACAGTTATCATAGGTTGTCTGGAATTTGATAAAAAATAAGTTATAGGATTTGTCAGGACAGGTAGAATTAATAACATCAGACCAATCTATTTGAGAGAGTGTAGTACTGAATTTATCCAAAGCTTCTTCAGTAAACGTTCTTTTTGTTATATAAACAGGAGGAGATGGAATGTTGTTACATTTAAATAAGGAAACAACAGGAAAGTGATCAGTTATATCTGTTTTGATGACAAAATTACCTACATTGTTTTCTATAAAAGTGGACCAAATGTGATCTATAATGGTGGCGGAGGTGGCAGTAACTCGTGTCGGTAACGTTGTAAGTGGAGTCAGGGAGTAACTATACATTAAATTAATAAATTCTTGTATCTTGTTGTCATTATGTAGTAGTAAATTTAAATTGAAATCTCCAAAAATAAATATTTCATTATAGTTTGTATTTTTTGTGATAGTCAGAATTTCATTGAGAGCATTAATAAAGCTATTAAAATCACCCTGAGGAGGTCTATATATACATATGAACAAAAACATTTTACTATTACATTTTACTTCCACTCCCAAACTTTCAACATAGGTTTCCATCCGATTGTATTCATTAATCTTACAACTTGTGTACTTATTGGAGATATAAAGTGCCACACCACCACCATATGTGTTCCTGTCGTTTGAGAACATTGTATATGCTGGCAAAGTGTACAGTGCTGAAATATCAGGGTCAAGCCTAGTTTCGGTGAAGCCAAGTACATCGTATGTTATGTTTTCAGTCAAAACTGTTTCTTTAAAGTACTGAAAGTTGGTGGACATTGATCTAATGTGTGTGTGTGTGTGTGTGTGTGTGTGTGTGTGTGTGTGTGTGTGTGTACGCGCGCGCGCGCGCATCCGCGTTTTTGCGTGTGTGTGTGTGTGTGTGTGTGTGTGTGTGTGTGTGTGTGTGTGTGTGTGTGTGTGTGTGTGTGTTTGTGTGTGTGTGTGTGTGTGTGTGTGTGTGTGTTTCTGTATGTGTGTGTATGTGTAAGCGCGCGCGCGTGTGTGTGTGTGTGTGTATTCCTGTTGTTGTTTGTTTGTTTGCGTGTGTGTGTGTGTGTGTGTGTGTGTGTGTGTGTGTGTGTGTGTGTGTGTGTGTGTGTGTGTGTGTGTGTGTGTGTGTTTGTGTGTGTGTGTTGTTGTTTTTTGAGTGTGTGTGTATGTGTGTGTGTGTGTGTGTGTGTGTGTGTGTGTGTGTGTGTGTGTGTGTGTGTGTGTGTGTGTGTGTGTGTGTGTGTGTCTGTGTTGTTATTGTTGTTCATGTGTGTTGTTGTTGTTGTTCTGTATGTTTGTGTGTGTGTGTGTGTGTGTGTGTGTGTGTGTGTGTGTGTGTGTGTGTGTGTGTGTGTGTGTGTGTGTGTGTGTGTTGTTCTTGTGTGTAAGTGTGTGTGTTGTTCTTGTGTGTAAGTGTGTGTGTATGTGTGTGTGTGTGTGTGTGTGTGTGTGTGTGTGTGTGTGTGTGTGTGTGTGTGTGTGTGTGTGTGTGTGTATGTGTGTGTGTGAGTGTGTTTGTGTGTGTGTGTGTGTGTGTGTGTGTGTGTGTGTGTGTGTGTGTGTGTGTGTGTGTCTGTGTGTGTGTGTATGTGAGTGTGTGTGTGCGTGGACGGGGCCACGCAAGATGATGCCAAGCTGACCAAGGTTTGGGACGCAATGGGGGTTGGCTCCGTGGACGGGACGTATAGGAGGCTCGGGAGGGGAGGTGGGGACCGCTGCCGGCCCATCCTTTTCACCCTGGGAGACAAGAACCAGCGACCAACTATTCTCGACCATGCCAAGAACCTAAAAGAACTGGGAGAACCATTCAAGAAAATCTTTGTCAAGAAAGATGTCCACCCATCGGTACGCAAGGAATGGCAACGATTGCGAGACGTAGAAAAAACGGAGAGAGAAAGACCGGAAAATGTGGGCTGTGTCATCCGCCTTGATCCCCTTGAACGGAAGGTATACAAGGACGGGTGTGTAATTGACAGCTGGAAGCCACAAACTTTTTGATGTACCCACAGCGAGTGTCGGAGCTGAAAATTATATCATGGAATGTAAATGGTATATATACGAAATTGGAAAAGCAAAATGTGTTGAATGTATTAACTCAATACGATATAATAAGTCTTCTTGAAGTGAAAACTAGCTTGCCAGTGCAGATACCAGGATATATATCATATCGTGGTGCAGTTGTAGGGTCAGCAGAACGAGGTGGTGTGGTAGTATGTCTCAGAAACTCCCTCTCGCGGTGGGTGCACAGCGTAGATGTGTCAAACGGGGACCAGGTGTGGATGCGACTCAGAAATGTACCGGGCGTTTTGTTGTGTTTTGGTTACATCCCACCTAGTGACTCCCCGTATTTCTCAAGTTTTTCTTTTGCCTCTATATAAGAGAAAATGTATTCATGCCATGCTGAGGTGGGATACCTAATTGTGGGTGATATGAATGCACGTTTCGGGAGTGCCGTAAGAGGTCTACTTACTCATTTGTATCCATCTCACAACGAAACACTCTCGTATCCCATAATAGCGGATGATGTTAATGTGTCTAATGCAAATGCAGAATTGTTGTCTTCTCTCTGTGCTGATAATAACTTAGTAGTTATAAATAACCTTAAAACACCATGTAAACATTTTGTCGGAGAGAAGACGTTTAGGAAAGGACAAGAATGGGTGTCAGAATTAGATACATGTGTTTCATCTTTAGACCTGCTAAACTTTATAGATGATTTTCGTGTATTGCAGCAGAGTGGTTTACCATCAGACCACGCCCCAGTTTCTGTCACTATAACAAGTCCACGTGTAAACCTTGACCAGATATTGGAGGGGGCACTGGCCTTGGGTGACCACTCTGCACTTCACACACAAGTTGCTAAACGTACACGCTCTAAGAAGCCTGTGCGTTTCACAGATATCAATATTGAGGGGTTTGGAAATGCTATTGCTGATATTACTATAAACCTAGAGGATGACGTGGATATTGTAGCAGAAACTTTATCAAATGAGTTGTACAAATGTGCGGAGAGGTGCAGGAATGGAGTTAGACAAGTGGGAAATAGTGTGGATAATATGGGTAAATGGGAGAGGATTTTGCAGGACAAGGACGATGGCAGGGTATGGAAGGCAATAGATTGGAAGGGGAACTTCGATGTTTCAGCTCATGTGAATGAGAACTCTCCCAGTGATGAAATATTTAAAGAGCATTTTGAGAAGGTATTGAATCCGCAACAAATAAATTCAGACAATGACATTAGCACAGATGTACAAATACCGATCTTAGATGACCCTATTACCCCAGCTGAGATTTGTGACCAAATTAAGAAGATGAAGGTGGACAAAGCTTGTGGTCCAGATGGTGTTTCGCCAGGAATATTTTCACTCTTGCCTGCTCATTTGATTTTAACTATTGCCACTTTTTTTAACAATGTATTTTTAAATGCTTTGTACCCTCAGTCATGGACAAGAGCAAAGATATTCACCATATTTAAGAAAGGCGACAGGATGAACCCAGACAACTACCGTGGTATCAGTGTAACGAATGCCATGGCTAAGGTGTACGACATGGTTTTGTGTCGGAGGATGGGTCTGTGGTACACACCATGTCGGGAGCAGGCTGGAGCACAGCCAAAACGCGGTTGCACTGAGCATATTGTTACTCTCCGCTTAATAACAGACTCAGCAAGGCGGAAGAAG